>NW_011345269.1:470461-486386 GCF_000735185.1 Notothenia coriiceps | reverse complement strand
AGCCATAAAAAAAAAAAAAAAAAATTTTAGAAAATTTTTCTAATAAGTTTACAGTGTTTTGTTTTTACTGGGTACAAATGTCAGAATTTCAGTAGGACTCCGGGAATCAAAACCAAAATTTTAATGTGTTGTAGTACAGGACACCAACTAAGAACCCCCGAACAAAAAAGTATCTGTGAGGGGACCAACGAATAAAGGAGAGTTTAGACCTTGTCTCACCACGTTTATTGGTGATAAAGATTATTTATATTTATGTGTTTGATATGTGTATGTACTTGACACAGAATAAGATAACCCCTCTCCATCACACCGAATACAAGTTACTAAATATAATGTTTCACAACGCTGTGGTACTCATGCCACCAGAGTTATCCCTGTAGGACTCCAAAATATATTGGGAGGACAAAAGAAGCCCAGTTTAGACTTGGCTAATGCTGATTTGAAAGTAGTTAGTATTTGAAAAAACAAATCTAGGCTAACGTAATTCCGAGTACTTATAGGAAGTCATCTGTAAATTGTATGTGTTACCGAACTAGTGAGGTGAAAGTTTAACTTAAAACCTACTAAATCAGTTGAAACATTGTGGTACCACAAGGACCAGGTTTTTACTGGTGGTTTAGTTCTTTTTCCTTAATCATCAGTTGTATGGCTTTTAACATTATAACAGACTTATCGGACTCAAAAGAATGGCAATTCACCAATTACTTTTTGCCGTAATATCCAAAAAAATTTACAATTCTCGGGAGTCTTGCGACAAAGATCGTCTACAACGCTAAAAAAAGGGGGATCGGGCCTCCCCCTTAACCCCGGAATTGTCCAATTTACTTTAACACCACTGCTAATACCAAAAAACACAATTAAGCATTATCGTCGATTTTTGTCCTGGCCAGGGTTTAACTGGCCGCTTGTGGTTTCATTCCCCCCCTTATGCTTCTGTTATACCTCCCAATTATCACAAAGATGGTCGGCTTATCTCCCAGTTCAAGTCCTCAGGTGAGCGTGAACACAACTCCTTCCTTCGCGACACACCACTTAGTATCTGTGGTGACCGACAATCTTAGTCTCCTTTTTGTGACCCGGACATCGGATATGTTCGTTCCTACATCAGCCTGAGTCGACATGACCGGGCATTGGTTCTCATCGAGAAAATGCTATAGTTTGCCCGCACTCAGTTTGTATCGGTAAAAATATTTCCTTGTTAAATTGTCAGTGACTCGTCGCGACTTCGTGGAACGAACGTTCTGTATAAAATCAAAGTTAATGCTTTGTTTCTGGGTCCCCCGTTATACAAGAGGAAAATTTTTCCGAGCGGGCCTAATACGTTTTAGGGGAAAAAAGTGCATAAAAGATGTAGTTGTGACACCTATTCTCTAAGAAAAACCCCCTTCAAAGTCCTTGTTTCCTAAGAGAGAGAAAACAGGACTAGTAAACGATATTTTTGGCCCGACCAGACTTTTTACTCCGACTAGCTAAAACCCGGGTGACAAACTACAAGTATGCTACAAACAGAACACCATTGGGTACCCTGCGGTTAGTGGGCTTGGTTCCCCATGCTGGCGCCGCGGGGGGGGCGGCGGGGGGCTGCGAATCAGTGGCGCACTCTACGAGGCGAGGATCTCCGTGGTAAGACACAGAAAAATTGGTTTACAACAGAGGAGGTCTCCCCGCGACGCCCTTTCCCCCCGACCCGGAATAAAACGTCAGATTTCATTTGGCGTCTCTTAGTCCCGTGAAAACTTTTGTCCCCGACTTTTTCGTCCCCCTAACCCGTACACCTAGCAACCGTTACGAAACCACAAAAGTCCCGCGTTAGTTGCTCTGTCACAACGACAATCATCCATACGCAACTCTGGCCATATAGTAGTAACTACTTTGGCTTCCGTCACTATTGTAGCTCCCCCCTCGGCCCCAAATTGAAAGTCAGTACTCATCGGCAACTCCCTCCTCACCGGCTCTCCTCCCGGAACAAATTTTGGCGAGACCCCCCACATGAGTCGTCCCCCCGCGCTCTCCGTGGAGCCCTCTCATGGACTCCAGGCGCGGCAAGCTGCCCAGAGCGGTACGACTGCGAGCGCTCAGAAAGAGGTTGGAGCTCGGGACGCGACGACTTCGCGTGACCCCGTTTCCTCCTTTCTTTATACTGTCAAATTATTCTCTAATTACTCCGCCGCACCGTCTTTCATTCCCAACCTTCGTTCGTCATGTCGACCAAGTACAATCCATAAATTCTTCCACACTTCGTCAGCCGTAAGGACCGTCGTGAACCTTAATCTCTTTCATTAGCAACACGTCTTACATAGTCCGAAAAAAACTCTCTCTCCGGCCCAAAAATATAGGACCTTTTCTCCCGATTCCGATCTTTTGAAAATCACGTGATCGGCTCCGATCCCCGATCACGTGATCGGATCGGGACATCTCTAATTATTATTATTATGCATTATCTCAAAGACCATTTTCGAACTCTTAAACTGTGATCGAGGTATCCTATAAAGCATTTTTAATCCACTTCCTTTTGTAAAGTCTACTACTGCTAAATGTATTGTTTACTAACCAGTTATGTTAACTTGTAAAAGAACTATGAGATGCATGTGCATAATAAAAAAGAAAATGTGTGTGTTTCCTTTTAAGATGGAAGAACTGGTGGGTCCGAGGCATCCTCACGCTAGCCATGATCTCCTTCTTCTTCCTCATCATCTACCTAGGCCCCATAGTGCTTATGATGATTGTGAGTACAAAACTGATGGTGCCGTGCAAAACCCTCTGACTCCTCCAGAGTTACCTTACAGAGAATATGTTAGAAAAGTGACTTCCAACCAGTGCTGAAAAAGAGGTGTAAGACTTGAAAAAAAGTCATGGTTGGTTATGTAAAGTCTGAGCTATGGGCTAGTTTATTTACATAATTATATTAAAGGTACAGGCACATTTTCTCCATGAGCTGTACAGTGTTTTAGATGTCATTCAATATGTTCTCTGCTGCACGTTCAGTGGACTTCCAACACATAAATGTAAATTGTTATCTCATGAAATTAAGTGACATCTTGTAATAGCACGCAAGATCTCTGCACATGGGAATTCCCTGAAGATAGGCCTGTCAGCCATTTTATGTCACTATGGTACCAGGACATATTCTCACACACACACACACACACACACACACACACACACACACACACACACACACACACACACACACACACACACACACACACACTTTTCTGACGCCCCACTGTTTCTCTGTGTGTAGGTCCTCTTTGTTCAGATAAAGTGCTTCCAGGAAATCATCACCATTGGCTACAGTGTGTACCACTCCTACCACCTGCCCTGGTTCAGGACGTTGAGCTGGTGAGACACACACACACACACACAGACACACACACACATCTATCACATTTGGGTGTCATGAACATTGCATATGTGCTTCCATCTTATTGTGTTGTCTTGCTTTTTTGTCTTTTTTGTTGCAGACTTCCTGAGGTGTGTTTACTGACCTGATCACATTTGGTTTAGATTCTAGATTATTAAGCCAATCAGCAAAAATGGCAAAGATTGTGAATTATCAGAGCTGTGATTTTAGTGGAGATGCACCGATCGAAGTGGCCGATCATTTAAATACAACATGATTATTTTACATCATATCCAGGCGAACACACACGCCATGTCGTCGGTATAGCATTTTTTCAGTGCGAGCAACGAAGACCTAAAGTTTTGGATTCGTAACACCGGCAGGACCTTGGAGGAAAATACTTAATGAGACACTTCAATAATATATTGCAAATCATTCCCATGCTGCCCAAAGTAATCAAAATATAATACACACACCTTTGTGTAAATAGATACTGACTTATACATATTTTTGTATAATTAAGTAGTTAAACTGACACATAAATAAATAATAAATAGGGGAGAGTCTTTAATAGGTGAATCAGGGGGTCAGCAGTTCAATCCCACCTCCTGACAACATGCGAAGAGTCCTTGGGAAAGACACTTCACCTTAAATTGCTCCTGTAGGCAAGTCTTCAGTGTTAAATTATATGAAGGTCACTTTGGATGAAGGCGTCAGATATATAATATGTAATGTAATAAAAGGCCTGCAGAAACAGTACAGAGTAATATTTGTATCAGATGTTTCTCTTATATCTTATATTAATAATCTATGAACATTACATTTAATTTTCACCAAGAAAAATGTGACTTTGGTGTGACATTTCCATCGGTGCATCTTTATTTCTTAGCTTTAGTGGTGTACATTAGTTTGATAGATAATCCTGACATTCCCTATGCCTTCAGCAGAAAAATCTAAACTCTCTTCTTTGACAAAACATTCAGTCAAATGCAGTGAGATGAGTCGGTGAGTTCATCAATGGCCTCACTGGTTTTTCTGCAGGCATACTGAATGTCTGATATGCTGCTGGTGTGAAGCCTTGAAACATGAACATGTCTTCCACCCCACAGGTACTTCCTGCTGTGTGTCAACTACTTCTTCTATGGTGAAACCGTGACGGACTGCTTCTTCACTCTGGTGCAAAGAGAGGAGCCGCTTCGCATCCTCAGCAAATACCATCGATTTATCTCCTTTGCCCTCTACCTCACAGGTACAAACTCTGACAAGCCTGGGGGGAATATAGCTATAGTTATAACATCTGTCCACATTTCGGCATGTTAGAGGGATCAACTTAAAGGTCCAAAGACTTGGATTTGTCTAACTTGGCACAGGGGTTATGGAGCCAGTGTGTGATAAGCCAACCTCAGATTCACCCTTTATTTTTGAAAAGAAATGCAAGGGTCTCCAAACTGCTTCCCCTTAATGTTGACAATTGAAATGATCAGTTTGCGATTATTATGTTTTTGCAAACGGGTTCATGCATTTTATTCTTGGATAATTCGTTTTTTTTTTTAAAGCAATGCCCATCAATAGAGCTGTTTGAATATGTGAAGGTAGATTTGAAAAGTCATCTGAGAATCTAAAGAGAACCAAGTCTCTTAAAATGTAAATCAATTCTTATCAGAATGAATAAACGAGTGTGCAGTTCCAACATATAGGCAACAAGCTACAATCATTCGACTTTCATTTGACTTTCATTGCAGTTTTGAGATTTTTATTGAGGTAAAAGCTAAATGAGAGTAAAGGCAGAACAATAGAAAACAGAGGCAGAGTGTTAACCTCTTAGTAGTTAACAAGTGATGATTAGGAGAGATTATTAGTGTATGAGTTGAAACTTTTTTTTTTGTTGAAGAAATCTTACTCTTTGTGCCTTTTTTCTGGAATAGCTTGTTCTTTTTATTTTCAAAGTAAAGTTTCCTTGCATAGTGCAACTAAGCAGAGAGGAAGTGACATGTGGTGTACCACTCACACTTTTATCACTTTGACCAAACTCCAGCCACACACGTGATCACTTTCTACTGGATAGTTGCACTAAGGCCTTGTCTAAATATGCCACAGTGCCAAGGTCCTTGGCGTCAGAGTTTAAAATGTTATCAAATGAAATCACTTAACTTAATGTGGGCAGATAAGAAGTGCTTTTTCACATGGTAAAGGATATAGAGCAGTGGTGCCCAACCTTTTTTGAACCGAGAGCTACTTTTAAAATGGCCAGTCTGCCGAGATCTACCAGTCCAAATAGAGAGGCGTAGCCATTACTGACAGCCTACGACCAGGTAAATACACAATGCTGTGCATTCAGCTGTCTTTTCAGGTCCCTCACCTTTTGGGAGCGTAGGGCAGAATGAGGAGGGAATTCCGTCTCGTAGCGTTTGTGCACTATTTTGAAATGTCGCTCCTAAATTACCCTTCTTCGGTAAAGCCACGCTTGCATTGCAGATGAGACAGATGGACTTTGAATTGGAATAGATTTAGAATAGAATAGAAAAATAATCATCCTCCCACTCGAAGTGAAAATGATATATTTTGGGCTTTTTTGCTTCTGCCATAATTGCGGTCTTGTGTGTTTGCGGACTGTCACTCCTGTTGTTGACACGGACAACGTCAGCGAACTAGTGCACACTGACCACCAGCCACCCCGACACATGGGGTCACACCGGCCACTCACAAAGCTTTGATGCGTTCAAGTGCATTATTCTGGCGCAGGAAGATTATGTTATAGGACATTAACGATAAAAAATATATACAGTCTATGGATAAAACAGAATATTGTTGTTCTATTTTTAGACACATCTCGCGATCGACTGGGAATCTCCACTGGTCGATCGCGATCAACTGGTTGGGTACCCCTGATATAGAGTATATATATAATGATCAAGCTACTGTTTAAACAGTCATTTGCTAATTACATTGCCAATATTGTATCCGGACGTCTTAGTTTTGTCAATTTGAAAAACTGAATTAATTCTGTTAATCCAGAGTTGAATGCCAACATTTAGAATATCCTTTATGAACATAATAACCCTAAAAGTTGGTTATTTTAGGCTCTGTGCAAACTGAAGAAGTCCCACTTCCTGTCTGCAGGTTGTCAGTTGGTAATTCAGTTCTGCTGCAGCTGAACAGGAAGTGAGGAGGAAGGAAGCACCTTGATTGTCGCTTCCTTTTGCCTTCTATGTTCACACTGAATGGGCCGGCTCTTTCACACGCTTTCAGGCAGCTTTGATGATATTTTGTTAGACCTTGAAGTGCCAGAAAATGCACACATTAATCATATGTAGATTTTTTTTAAACCTTGAAGCGTCCTCCTTCCTCGGGTGTAAACTATGTCTGCTTTAACTTCTTCTTCCCAATAAAAGCACTTTTTTGTCTCTTCTATGCAACATCCTCTACTAAGCTCAGTCTTGTACAAACCTCCTCTCTGCACATTTACTCAGGGCTTTGTCTGAAATAGGTCAAGCTAAATTTAGATGAGTTGGAAGAGAGATGAACATAATTCTGACTTAATTAACCCCCCTCTCATTCACAGACCTGGTTATATCAACATTTTTAACGCAGCATGTGTTGTTGCAGGTTTCTGCATGTTTGTGCTGAGCTTGGTGAAGAAGCACTACCGCCTGCAGTTCTACATGGTGAGTGGCAACCTGGAGGCTCCTGGGTTATTGATGAGGCAAGATGAAATACGGGCCCTCAAGTGTTTGTAGAAGAGGGCTGGAGATTGCTCTAATAAATTGTCTGGCATACAGTCATTAAATATGTGTCAAGCAGAAAAATCAGTGCCTGTTAAATCAAAGGGAAAGCAATCATCTAAGACAACATCTGTGATATGGATTAGATCAACAAGACACATCAATCCTGTGATCTTTGGTCCTAATCCAGGCTCTGATCACATAGAGAAGGATATTACAGTGTTTGTAAAAAAGAAATGTAAATTATGCAGCCAGTGGAAGGGTGTATTAGTCTGAGAAATAACTGAGAATAAAGTTGTAAATTAACAAGAAAGATACCTTTTTTGTGTGTTTGATAGAGGTTCATCCAACCTTGCAAGTGAAGCAATCACAAATTAAAAAAACGTAATTCTTTTTTTTCAATGTAGGAATGAATTATTTTTCTTTTTTTTTTTTAATGCTTGATTTTTTTTCTTACAAATCTCAGAGAATACCCACCTTTTTAAAAACAATTTCATCTTGCTTATTTTCCTTACTCTCATTACCCTCCTCCCCTTCTCTTTAATTTAATTTGGCCCTAAAACACTGCTGATAATAGACAAACCTTACTCTTGTTTCAGTGGAATGTATGAATTAATATATATTAAATACGGAGCCATGAGGTTTACAAAAACGCAGCTCTTAATGTTAAATAGGATACGCTGCCTTCAAACACATTTTGAATTTAATCAAGCTAATATCCTTTTCAGCTAAATCCCATCTCAGTGTAGTCACAACTGACTGTAATCACTCGGGTGTTGTGCCACCATCAAATCTATCAATACATATTTGGAACAAGGACCCTTAGTCATGAATATAATTGTGTTGATTGTAAACATATTTTCCTAATGATGTTTTGTCTCCACAGTTTGGTTGGACTCATGTGACTCTGCTGATCGTGGTGACTCAGTCTCACTTCATCATTCACAACCTGTTTGAGGGGATGATCTGGTAAATAAACAGTCCTTTATCGTCTTTGCATAGATTAAGCTTCACCTTAATAGTTTCTTAAGTTTCTGTCTTTAANGTGTGCCTTGGCAGTCTCAGTTGACTCTGCAGACCGTTTACATGCATAACAACCTTCATAACACACAAGGGGACGGGTAATAACCGGAAAAGCATTACATGGGACCTTTAAATGCAATGAGGCCCAGTGTGAGTATAATGTGAAAATGTGAAAAATGTTCAAGCTTATTGAAATGGTAAAACACAGTGGAATATTTTCTTTTTAAAGACAGAAACTTAAGAAATTATGAAGGTGAAGCTTTATCTATGTGAAGATGATAAAGGACTGTTTATTTNTATTCTTTTTAAAGACAGAAACTTAAGAAACTATTAAGGTGAAGCTTAATCTATGCAAAGACGATAAAGGACTGTTTATTTACCAGATCATCCCCTCAATTTGAGGGGATGATCTGGTAAATAAACAGTCCTTTATCGTCTTTGCATAGATTAAGCTTCACCTTAATAGTTTCTTAAGTTTCTGTCTTTAAAAAGAATATATTCCACTGTGTTTTACCATTTCAATAAACTTGAACATTTTTCACATTTTCATATTATACTCACACTGGGCCTCATTGCATTTCAATAAAAAAAACTGCACCTACTATGTTTACCGTGTTTATGGCTCGAACAATCCAAATACATTCATACATTTTCTCTAAGGCTCTTATTTATGAGTCTCATGTTAACTCTTCTCTTCTCACAGGTTCATTGTGCCAATTTCCTGTGTGATCTGTAACGACATTATGGCCTACATGTTTGGTTTCTTCTTCGGGCGCACCCCTCTCATCAAGGTTGGTTGCATATTATTGTTTTCCCTATTTTCAGAACTATTAATGCAAGCAACAGATTTCCAGCCTGTGTTTCATCAATAAAACTCACGTGTTTCTAGTAAATGAAAACCCAATTTTGTAAGTATCACTTAGTTTTTGTCTGAAGTCTGGATATTGACTCTTGTTATGTTACACCACTCCAGAAAATATGAACTTTTTATGACATCCTTTTAGGTATTTCTCCGTAATATTAGCTCCTTCTCCTTGATCTTGTTTACTTATCGGCAGTCAGTGTTTTATTGACACATTTCATGGACACTTTAAAAGTGTTGTTTGGTACATGGTGATGTATTAACCTGCTATCGACACATTCACTGTCCTCTGCAGCTTTCCCCTAAGAAGACATGGGAGGGATTCATCGGTGGATTGTTCTCCACCATAGTGTTCGGCATCATGGTAAGAGTTATAGAGAATCCTGATTTTTTTCATTTTGGGAAGTGTTTTTCTATCTTAACACTAGAACCGCCAACGGGTACATTTTACCTGCAGCTGTTTCTTGATTGTATATAACTTTTCTTCAATAAAATATTCAAGTCTCCCAGTCCGTGACTTTTCCTGAAAATGTGTTATGTAGCACCCTCTGTTGGGTTGTTAAATTGTCAATATGAAGTCAGATTGAAAAGATTGCCCAAAAAATTGCCATTTATACCCATTAGCGCCAGCGGGTAATATTTACCTTATAGGAAATGCAGTGATTTTCGCGCTATTGATCTCGCGCAAAAAATAAACATGACGTGTTGTTATAGCAACGCTTGTTGTTTACTGCGGTTCCCTATACATATATAGATATAGATATAGATATAGATATAGATATATATAGATATAGATATATATAGAGAGAGATATATAGAGAGACACTTTTAGCGATATTTTATACTTCATGCTATCTGCACACTAGATATCATATGGAAGCTGAGAGTCCACAGATTATATCGGTATAAGTTTCATCACTGTGCGATCAAAACTCACTGTTAACCCTGTGTTCTAGTATGATAAATAAAAGAACATTGTACCTTGAAAATCAATGCATTCTAATAGCGGGTACATTTTACCCGTTGGCGGTTTTAGGTATACAGCGACCCCTGGCGGTTCTAGTGTTAAGATAGTTTAGTAAGATAATGCAGCACAAATGCCCTATATCGCTATGAAAATGAAAATTACACTTTAATTAGATCCTTGTTGGCACATGCTACAGCTTTTCAACAAGCTTCATTAAAATCGGTAGACAGAAAAAATGAGCCTAACATCCTGTTAGGCTGTTTCACTGAGATGTGCAACATCTAAATAAACCTTGTTATGGTAGCTCTGAATTATTAAACACTGTACATGTTGCAGAAGTGTTTTTCCTTTTCTTCCTGTTATGTCTGTCATTATTTGACAGTGAAACAAAAAACATCAGAGGCAGCATGCAGTAACTGAAGCTTGCTCTCCCCCAGCTCTCCTACGTGATGTCCGGCTGGCGTTACTTTGTCTGCCCGGTGGAGTTCAACAACGACTCCAACCGGTTCCAGGTGGACTGCGAGCCCTCGGAGCTTTTCCAGCTGCAGGACTACACCCTGCCCTCCGTCCTGGAGTCCTTCANTTATTTTATTACGGAGTTTATGTCCAACACAGACTCTATCATGATTCGTCTTTGGCTACTGAGAGATATGCAAAATACACCTCATGCTAGTACGACACAATACCTCATGCTGTGTGCATTTTTCAAACAAAATACAGTAAAACTATGGTTGCAGGCCTCCAAGTCTTTAATCACTCTTGTGGAGGGGGCTTCTGCTATTGTTTTCTGTTCCCCTATCCATTATATCAAAAATTAAAAATACTTTTATGCAGCCTCTCAACAGTACATGTCTCTCTGCATTCATCATACAGACTTTCATGTGCTAGATGCTTTCATTTGATTGTACGTTACCTAGGAATGATATAAAATAATTTCTGGCGTTACTCAGGCCTTCTCATCTTTTAAGCTGGGGAAGAACTTGCACATATTGTGGCTTGATCTACATATACTTTTTGCCCTCACTGTTATATATTAGATAATTTATCTCTGTATCCTCACTCCTAAGTCCTAACACATCTGAATCTTTATATTCTATGCTATGGTATATTTAATTGCTCATATATTTAACATATCCTATGTTTGTCTCTTGTATGCTTCTTGAAATCCAAAAAAACACATCGTTTTTCTAAGAAACAGATTACAAATCGCTTGAAAATGGTACAATACAAGTGGCAACATATTGTTGATGAAGGTGTTGCCGCTGTGGCTTTATATCATATGAAACTTAAGCCTCGCTCCATTGCGGAGAATTCCTGCGAGGAGCGCGGAAAACGTAAATGAATTCCCCCCCCCCTCCTTTTTTTTTTGCCGTTGACAGGTGGTCGCGAGTCTCTGGCACTGTTATTTTGGGGGTCGCGGGCTGAAAAGTTTGGGAACCCCTGGCATAGATGACGTGCGACATTCCGGCAATTTCTTTTCTACAAATGAGGAAAAATATATTCCCAGAAGCCTTGACGATCAGATCATCATAAGAGCGTATGTCATGCAAGAAAGCCACAGTAAGAGAAGTGCAGGAAAGAGTCCTAAAACCGAGAAGTTGGTTAGCAATCCAGCCCTTCCTGTTCCCTCATCTTGAAGTCAATGTTTTTTTTATCAGATTTTGTTTAGACAACAAAGATGGGTAAAGGATGATTTTAAAACAGTTAGTTACTGTAATACAAATATAAATAATAAAGACATTGTTTTAATTAAAGGGTTTCTATCATTATATCCTGCACTTTTTTATTAATAATTCTGCATATCTTACTATATACACAGACACACAGTTTAGTAAATATTGTAACACAACAGCATTTGCACTGCAAAATGTTTCAAGGATAGAACCTGAGATAAAACGTTGCTAGAAGACAAAGAAAGTTGGAAAAAACATTTAAAAAGTAAATAATTAACAGAAAAATATAACCACTCAGTATCTTATTTCTGGTGCTTCTCTTTTCATTCATGGGTAACATGTGTTTATATTGCAAGTGAATAAGATACAAACTAAGAGTGTACGTATTTGAAATATCACAATATATTTGACCAAATTCATTGATATGGATATAGAGATAATAATTGTACGGTTTGTACTTTTGGTGCTTTCATTAGAAAATGTGATTTGTGATTAACAATAATCAGCAATGTGAACGCAATGACTTAGATTGTAGGTTATAGGGTAAGATGCCCTCCAACAATGTGATGTAAAATAGTGCAATAGACATAACCGTGTAAAATGCAGGAATAAGAAAATATATATGTGATAAAACAGAATGTGAAACTAGATACTGCACAGTAGAATGAAGTCCTTTATATTATAATATTATATAAAAAAGATATGTTGACTCTAAACAGATAAATAAGACTAGCTTAGTGGCCTGTTTTACTCATCATATTATCACATTATTAAAGTTTCTGTTTCTTGTAGAAGGTCAATTGTTCTTGTTATTTTGTTGTGTGCAGCCGGCGCCCCCTGCTGTGGACTCTGGACTCTCAGACGGCAGCAAACACCCAGATCAGTCAGGTGTGTTTCAACAGTCCTGCCCTGAACCCAGAGGGCAGTGTGATGCAGGGATAATGAAGTGTTTCTGTTACTGAGGAGCTCCTGCTTACTCATTTCAGATTTTCTTTCCATTTCACATACTTTTAAGAAAGGAATTAAGAATACAAAGGGGGTTATCATATACATTTTAGAATTGTATCAGCCCCTTTCTCTCTTGAAAGGTTTACCATCACATTTATATTTAGTGGGAATACTTTTCATGCATATGATCATTTTCAGCATTTTCAGCATTCGTTTTTGTCACATTGGGGTGCAATATTCAAACCATTTATTTGTCAACATCTGTTACAAATTTGTTGAACTTTTGCGACATTTTCTGTCTCTCCATGGCTGCAGGTGGGACCGCTCGCAGGCAGACGGTGACGGTGCAGAGACCGGCGGAGCAGGGCTTCACGCAGCAGTCCATCCGCCCTCAGCAGCTGCTGGAGGGGAAGGTACGGACACATGAATCATCTCAAAGATTCAAAGGCTTTAATGTCATATGCACACAAGCTAGAGTCAAGAAATGGAGATGAAAATCTTAAGTCCTGAGAACAAATAAAAAAATAAGATTTGAATAAAAATAGTGCATCAGAAACTGAGTAGAATAAAATAGTGCAGATTATGTTGCAGCCCAATGTGCAAGTAATGCAGATGAAGTAAACTATATACATGTCATAAGCATACTTAATACAATAAGCTGAATAATGCAGAGAATGTTGAAAGTGACCAAGTAAATGCAGGAGTCTATATACATGTAAATAGAATAAGATATATACAAAACAGAACAGAACGTTTAATATTGTACAGTCAAATTAAATTAAATACTGTTTATTACAGTGAGAACAATTTTGATGAATAAATTGTCCGATGCAAACAGATAAATACTTTAGGTAATGGAGGCACTTAAAGAGCCCATGACATGCTTTTCCGGTAATTACCCATCCCCTTGTGTGTTATGTAGCTTTCTCTGCATGTAAACGGTCTGCAGAGTTACAAACCCTCAAAGTACACCCTGTAGCGAGTACAACTCTAACACAGAAAAGACCTGTCTATGCTGCCCCAAAACGCCTCGTTGGAGATTTCTCTTTTTCCATTGTTTTCTTCCTGAGTACAGTGAAGTAAGGGTCACAGTGACGTAACGGCTCCGCGGATTGGTCCAAATCAGCGGAGCCGTTACGTCACTGTGACCCTCACACACACACACACACTCACTCACTCACTCAGCCTTATCTTTTCTCAGCCTGAACTCAGCCTGAGACAGCGAGACACCGCGAAACTCAGCCTGAACTCAGCCTGAGCACACACACAAACCCAGTGTGAGTTTGTGTGTGTGCTTAGGCTGAGTTCAGGCTGAGTTTCGCGCAGCGTTCAAATTACCCATTTGCTTTCGGGGGAGCCCTATTTTTCAATGCACATCCTGATACTAAAGGCCTCTCCCTCGGTGTGGAGCTGTCAGACTCGACCCTAACGCCGCTTACAGCCGGCCAACTATAAGTTGTTCCGTTCACGTTGTCATTTTTAGACTCCTTCTTTGCTTGTGAATCCAAAAGCTGCGAGGCTTGGCTGTTTTCGTTTCGCCATGCTGTTTATTACAAAGCCAGAGTTAAAAAAATATCAATATGAAAATGTAAAATACCGTGCCGGTATCGCCACCGTAACCATTGCAACGTAAGTAGCGTAAAGAATGCAGCGCTGCCACGTACAGATGGCAACACCGAGAAATATTCACGAATGTAAAACAAATATTCAGAAACTGTAATGAATGGCTCCCCCCCCATTTGCGGAACAGTGGTTTTGCGCGTTGTGCGGCAGACCCCAGCAGCAACCTGGAAACGACACCATATTACAGCTCACACTGTCCGCTCCTCGAGCCTCAATGTATAAGGGTTTCCGTTATATGTCAGCGAGCCTGCGCAACGTTTTTTCCCGCCTATACACTTTTTGGCACCCAGACCCCAGGCGCTAGTCTATTCCTATCTGTGTCTATTTTATCTGTTTGTTCATTTTCTGTGTTGCTAACATTAACGCTCTATTGTCATACATCATAAAACCACTGATGTTCCCTTGTATACGGTGGTTTTGGACTCATCAGAACAGAGTGGGCGAGCTGACAAATCAGGAGCGCTAGGTGGCGTCATAGGGGAGGGGGCAGGAGCGCCAACAAGGCGTTAGGACAGAGAGTGAATACACACGTGTATACAGGAGATGCTGCTATGAGAAACCATGTGATTTGTTGTTATTATATCTATATGTGATCTAATTTATTATGATATTATTTCTAATTGTGTTTATTGTTCTCTAATATCTAATGTGTATTATTTTATGTATCTCAGTATGAATATTGTTCTTATGATTCATGGATATCTCTATATTCCATGTTTTTTATTCTATGGCTTTGTTTTTTATTTATTAGTCTGGCCTGTGGGATGAAACTGTCTGGGCTGGGTTTGGTTCCGTGTGTTCGTTTGCGTTTTGTTTGTTTTTTTTTTGTACCGCGCTTGTCTCTGTCTTGTTCTTTTGTTCTTAAGCAGATCAGTAATCTAGTTTGTTCTGTTGGTGATGTTGTTGAGGAGTGTGGTTTATATCTATTTCTCTGTTGACTCAAATTTAGAACGGTTGATGTGTCAAATTTTTAATATGTTTGTTGTCTAGTATTTTATATGTTTACATTGTTGATCGAAGTAATAAATGTTTAGTGTGTTGTATGGTTTTTTCGTACAAGTATTTTTATTCTTATGTTCTTGTAAATGAATTAATTTCAATCTATAGAGAATTTCATTTTTATCTTCTGTGCAAATATAGTGGACTTTATAATCTGCAGTAATGTTTGTGTTCTATAAATGTATTGCCACGAAAATTTTATGTCCTTCGTGTATTTCCTGTTAATTAGCGAAAATATATGTGTAAATTAAGCGTAGCGTTTAGTCAGAGTTATTGAATAATATTTTATGGTGATTCTTCTTTCTTCCCACAATTTTTTATGACATTATATTCTGCCAAAGTATTAGTAGTTTTTTTTCGTAATTTAACCTTTTAAATATTTTAGACTCAGAAATTACCACTTGTTTGAAATTACATTTGCCTGAATCTTACTTTTTCACGATTCTGTTTTTTTATTTTCTTTTCCCGGTCCATATGTCTGGCGCAGCATGTTGTCTTTTTCCATCATAGACTTAAGAGATGGGTAGTAAGAACAGATAATATACTGTTTGCCCCCCTCATCAGTGGTTGTGTTCCCGCTGTGTGTGGTTGCAGGATGCAGAGTTGCCATCTGGATCAGGTGGGCTGGTGACTTCCAGCTGAGCGAATCAGCGGGGAACTCATAAATAACGGGTGTATGATTCCCACCATCCAGCCCTAGATGGACTCGCGAGGGAATGAGGATGCTCTCTGTGCGGTCGACGTAGAGTGTTGGAGGATAACCTG
>NW_011345269.1:465124-470416 GCF_000735185.1 Notothenia coriiceps | reverse complement strand
AATGTCAAGCAAAGCAGTTATGATTGATTAAAGTAGTAAGTCGTCAGATTTCGACCCCGAAGTGACAACAGCGGGGTTAAAATCAGTGGTGTGTCCTCTGTCCTGAAAGACTCATAGGGAGTCTTTATGTCCAGTCTCCAGAGCCCCAGAACCCCGACCTGAGATCAGTATCAGGCATGAACCCAGTCTGAGCTCTGAGTTACGAGGCTTGTGTGGTTCTTCAATGCGTAGTGATGTGCCCCTGCTGGAGGTGACTCAGTTTGTGGATATCTTACTTTGATTCCTTTTATATAGCACTTAAGAAGCATAAGGTGCCATATACAGTATAGCATGTTTGAAATAAAATTCTTTAAGCAAGAGGACAAAACTATTCCTCTTTTTTTCTGTTTAATTGCTAATATAACACTTATGTATCAGCTTAACCTTTTGTTACATTCGATGTAATATGTATGCTAATATAGATAGATAGATAAATAGAATTGGAGGGATGAACCTTTTTGATAACACTGCGCACACACACGCACAAGTGGACATTGGATCGCATTTAGCCCACCTGTACCAGAGTCACTGCTCTAGCCAGGGTTGCCCAAGTGGGGGTATTTTTTTTTATTTTTTTAAAAATATCGTTGATATACGTTTGCTCTGGAGTTTTTCTTTGGACATCCGGGCGGGGTACGGCGAGCTGGGGTTCGTCAAACTTTTTCGTGCGGTTTTCTGAAATTTTTCATAGGCACGTCGCCGTCTCTGGCAGTTATTTGGTGCGGCGCGGCTGAAAGAGTTTGTGACCCCGCTCTTGACAGCAATGCACGCACCGGAACTATTGCATACTAGTTTAATACCTACACATTCCACCCGTATGCTGCAGGTTTTTTCGTGCCTGAATGTGTGATTGTAATTTACTGAGCAAAAAGGGATATGCGACAGGAACATAACAGAGTTTATCCATTTATTAAAAAACATTATTTATAAGCTGGTGGGCGAGCAGTGAGAGAGAGAGCAGGACTGCTGGCAGTGCAGTCTGACTGACAGTATTAAGCTGGCGGCTCTCGGTACCACAGCAAACAGACACGGCGACACAGGATGTGAGAGAGCGCGGCTGAGTGTAAAACACTGTGAGCTGCGTGAACTATGGCGTTATTTGGTGCCTATCCTGAGCACGCAGATGAAACATGTTGACATAGAAAGATGCTGTTCGAGCGCGCACTGAACACTTTTGAGCGCAGGAAATATTTTCTCTCATAAAACTCCTGCTCCGTGCGCAGGCAGACCGCTGCACGCGCTCTCTCTCCCCTCGCTTCCGCTTTCGACGTCTCCAGCCTCGTGCGCGCTCAACTTGCCTGCGCGTCGCTCAAATTGGACGCGGTGTCAGGACGAGATTCGCGGTTTCCCTTTTCCTCCTACGTCCCGCCACGGACGGTGTGTGTCAGCCAATTGTGATTTCCCTCGTAGCGTCGCATTATGTATACGCTAGCCTTTTGGGAAGAACAGAGGCCAGCCGTCAGCTTAGGCAACGCTCGAGATCGACGCTGATCGAGAGATACAAGAAGTTATTGAGGCACCTGCGAGAAAAGTATGTTGAGTGATGGAGAGAGAAAGGTTCTCAATTCAGAATCGTCTTGATGTGCCACAAACTACAGCATATGATGTTGTCATTAACAGTTAATTTTGCAGTAAAATAGGAGGATGGATAAAGAGTCGTGCGTAGCGCAGCTGAACACTGCTGTTTGTGGCACGAGGCGCGAGGCATTTTAATGGAGCTAGCAATCTCCCGTTCTCTGTCTATCTCCTTCATCAACACGTTCAAGACGCGGCCGTCTCATGCTTGGACAACTATTTTCTATTCTTCTCTCGAATGAGCGAAACGTATATAGAAGAGGTGAAAATCCTCCAAGGTCTGGGCATGTTGAGGAGCCTGACATGATTCTCATTGCTACCTGCATACGGGGATTAGTGCGGTCCAAAGGTAGAGCCACATGCGCCGTAGGACTGCTCTCGAGCCTTCGCTCAGGTTTCTGTTGAGGTATTCACGTTCTCCTTCGATCTATTATCTGTTCATAGCTACGTGTTATCGTACTATAGCTGTCGAGTTTGGTACCTTACAGATGAGACTCTCTTCTTTTATAGCTGTCCTTCAGATTGGACAAGACTCACTATGTGCGTATAGCTCATGCACAAGACCTCTCCGACACTGCGCTCTCCTCTCGTCCTAGACTTCAGCTTTCATACACCCCCCTATTCATTGATGTATAGCATGTGTTTTAGCAAAATTTATACATAGTGAAACTTATTGTCTTAGTTTCCTGATCTGGCGATGTATACCTTCTCTTTTGGCTCGTCATATCCAATTATTACCCGTCTTTTATTTTTCATAGTTTTATAAATGCACTGAGTGACGCATCTATATGTCTCGTATGAAGCACTTTCGTTTGAGCGTATTAGGCGGGAATGTATCATGTCTTTCATTATTATGGTTACATATGACATTTCTAGGATACATGGAATGCACCGAAGAAGATGCTCTGAGAGGACAATATGCTGCTCCGAAGGTGTTGCAGCTATCATGTATCCCAAACGACATGAATTCTTTCATCATTATAAACATCTCCTATCGATATCTCTCATCGCCCCTAGACACGACACAGCAGATGGGCGGCACGAGGCACGCGGCTACTGAAGACACGTCGACCCCAGTTGCTGCTGAAAAATAATACAGGACCTTATCAGTATGAAACAAAGATGCACAATATGTTTTTGACGATGTCGCTGCGAGCGTAGTGACTGTCAAAGAAAAAAAAGTTATATGCCACTCAGATATATTATCAATCAATCTGTATCAACTTAATAAGAAATTATCAATTGTACCTCGCGTGCGTCTGGGAGCCCCTCTGAACGCTGATTTCTGCATCGTCCTGCACCCGCGGCCTAGATCCGCAGTGTACTCTCATCCTTCATAGGTGATGGTTATTGCAGTGTCCAATGTCACTTTGTGTGCTCTGCAGGTGGACATCAAAGTTTCATCCTCTTTTTCTACAGTTCGTCGCTAGGATCCGCTTCAGACTCAATCGCATAATCTAATATTTCGATCTAAATCTAGATTATTTGTAGGTCTAAATAAGTAGATGTACAGGATATATAAAAGCGATATAGCATTCTGCATTTACTTTGTAACAAACATCAGTGATTTATTAGACATGATATAATATAGCAATATAGTGAAACAGCAAAGAAATAGAGGAAATTTTGGTCCTCTTTAGCTAAGAATTTTATTTCAAACATGCACATACTTGTAATGCTCAACCTGTGCTTTTACAAGTGTACGTTTATAAGTAGGAATATACCTGTCGGATATAAGTATCTACTAACACTCTTCCAAAGCATGGAAGACCAGACAATCAAAACTGCAATAGAAAGAATACCAAGACTATATGTACCCATTCTCTCAGAGCTTCACTCTGTCTCTCGAGAGAGTTCGCGTTGTATCTGCGCTATCGCGGGATTTGCGACGGCATCATCTGTTCGGGACTGGCAGAGATATGATCTATCCTGTTAGTCTTGCGCGCCTGATGTCGCAGCACATGGTCTGCAGCCCACAATTCTCGACTCCTTCTATCAGACCCCCGCTGTATGCTATCGCGTCAACTTGTGAACCGACCTACTCCCGTACTGAACTCATCATGCCATCCTTGACTTTTGGCTCTCGAACTGCTTCTGCATTACATAAGAGGCGCGTTTGTCGTTTTTCGCTCTCCCAGTGGGCATCGCTTCGTACATCCCTCTACACGAAATCATTGCCCTGACTGTTTATTTGACTAGGCTAACATTTTCGAATCCAGCAGACTTTGTGCTCTGTTGGTCATGAACCGAAATAGTATCTGCATCGAAACGCATGTTGCCTAACCCAAGGGGACGGACATTATTGCAGCGGATAGCTAACGACGCGCATGGGACCTTATTAAATACAACTTGAGTGATGATTAATGGTTTTGTGTTAAGTCCGATGTATTTACGAGGTCATGCCTATATTCCGGTATCTAAGACTTAGCGCAGATCTAGCTATACTTGTGGTTACATGAACGTGACTCAGGCGCGTGACAAATTCGGCATCTGCCTGAAATCATCGAATTAACCCTCTCAGAGTACGAGCTCAGTGCCAGGCGCACCTCAAAGATCGACCCTGGCCTACTGAGGATTTAATCTAATTGTGAGCCATTTTGGCGCTGTTCCGAGTTGGTTCTAAGCTGTCAAAAGACGGACTGCTTTCCTCATTGTAGAAAATCTGCATGAGGAAAATATTCGGTTAACGCGACCTCTGCTCCCAGATTGACTTCCAATACATTAATTTTCGAAATAAGTCCCCAGGATCGGAAGTAAATGGGCGGACTTCGCTGTCTCTTACTCAAAGGGACCAGACAATATCACCCCGCGCCGGATTTGACGCGGGCCTCCAATTGAAATAGCCCTGGTTTAGATGATGTTATGCGATGTGTTGGCTCTAAATAAAATAACAAACTTTGACACATGCAACAAAGAAAAGAGGCCTTCACAATATTCAAAACAAAGAGGCAAAACTCAAATAAAATAAAAAAACAACTTAGGTATTCTTTATTCTTGATAAGGTTTATGTAACTTAATGGGTAGTTTAACGATTTGTACGTGGACGGTTAAAAACTGTTCCTCGACGGCGTCTTTCTAGCAGGTTGCTGCCCATCACTGTCACTTTAGAGCAGGCGCCGTGGGAATTGTAGTTTTTTATAGTGCGTTGACTACAGACGTCACGATTAGGTGGCCTTTCTTATAAAATCTAAATACTGGCTCTAATAGTGTGTCTACTTCATTTCAGTCAGTTATGTTAAAGAAACCCTGGTCAGAAGAGGATTTCAGTTGTTGTGCTACAGACAGGCCTCTAAAACTAATTAAACATCCCATCTGCTCAGCCAGGAATATTTTAAATATCAAGAAGCCCCTGTGAATTACATTTTTGTATGAGATGCTAAACGGCTTACTGCTGTGTTTACATTTTGTTTTTTTCCATTTTACTCCTCAGTGTTTCATTATTTATTTCCCTGCCAGCTGTTCACTTCGTTGAGTCTCATATGGGATTATTTTTCTTTGACATAATGGAAGTGATTACTTGAATCTCTGTCCAAACATGTGCACTTCTCTCAGTTGATGGCCACTCACCTTGAGACAGGTGGCTGTCACGTGAGAGGCTCTACTGAGCCAAACAGTCCCTCGGCTTCTCAGAGAGTCCGTCCATCGCTTCAGCTTCACTCAGCTGGAGCGTCCCAGCTC
>NW_011345269.1:464389-465079 GCF_000735185.1 Notothenia coriiceps | reverse complement strand
ATGCTGTATGAGAAACCAATGTGATTTTGGAACATTGAGCAATATAAATCTATTCTAGTAGGCCTCAACAATGGAATTATNATTTCAACAAACAAGTTGCATATTTGCATAACGTATTCAAGTGTTAGCATTTAGTGCAATAGTAGCTACAGAACATGTACTGTGCTGTGTAAACTGTACTGTATCACATAGCGTTTCAGACACACAAACTTTTCAACTTCAAACTTAAACGGTGCGCTCCCAGCGCACGTACCGGCAGTGATCTACAGCAGTGGTTTTCAACCAGTGGTACGGGGACAAACTGTCTCGCTCTCGTAATGTCTGTCTGTCTTGCTCTCGTTCTGTCTCTCGTACCACTCTCGGTTCCACTTTTACTTTTGCGCGCTACCTATCTCACTCTTTTCCGGCCTCCAGCTTTTCCTGCTGGAACCCGCCGCTTAAAGTTGGGGGTCCGCGGACCGGCCATAGAGCCCATAGAGTTAAAGGTGTTGGCCGTTAGCTGTACAAATCCATAGATTAGCCGCACCGTTATATAAGCCGCAGCGTCGAAAAATGGGAAAAAAGGCGCGGCTTATAGTCCGAAAATTACGGTATATATACATTTACATGGTGGTGGGGTGTCTAGAAGATGTGAGATATTGAAGGGCAGAAAACTAAGGAAGAAAAACAATAACTGTTAAGGAAGACATG
>NW_011345269.1:453817-464344 GCF_000735185.1 Notothenia coriiceps | reverse complement strand
TACCAGTGCGTAAAGTGAAGAATGCAGCCGCTGCACTGTACGATGGCAGACACCGAGAAATATTCGGACGAATGTCAAACAAATATTTCAGAAGACTGTCATTGGAATGGCTTTCCCCCCCATTTTCGAACAGTGGGCTTTTGCGCTGTCTCGCAGACCCCATGCCAGCAAATCCTGGAAAACGGCACACCAGTAATTTACAGCTTTCACACTGTCCGCTCCTCGGAGCCTCAAAGCGGCCGTAGCAGCGAGCACCGCGCAACGTCCCGCCAACACGGCACCCAGACCCCAGGCGCATTCTCATCTGTCTTGTCATTTAACTGGTGTCTTTTTCTGTGTTGCTAACAAACGGCCATTGCAACACATAAACCTGGATGCTTCCTCGCTGTAACGGTGGTGGGACTCATCAGAACAGAGTGGGCTGAGCTGACAATGGATTCCGAGCGCAGTGGGCTCAGTAGGGAGAGGGGGCAGGAGCCTGGCAGTGAGCACCAACAAGGTCGTTTAGGACAGAGAGTGAATACTCACACTATACAGAGATATTGCTGTAATGACGAACCAAGTGTGATTTTGTGGACATTGAGCGAAGTTAAATCCTGATTCTAGTAGGCCTCACAACAATGGAATTATGATCAGTGAGAACATGGCCATGACATTGGAAACCTCTTAACAGAGGTTCAAGGCGGTTTAATAGTACTTCTGGCCTGTGGGTATGAAAACCTGTCCCGAGGTCTGGTGGTTTAGTCCGGGTGCTGCGGTACCGCCTGCCTGACGGCAGCAGACAGAACAGTTTGTGGCTGGGGTGATTGTGTTAATAATCATTTTCTGTTGACTCAAATTAGAACTGGGATGCAAATAAAAGTTGTTGTCAAAAGTGTACATTTGTGATTCAAGAAAACATTTGTAGGGGTTGTATGGGTTTTTCGTACAAATGTATTTATTCTTTTTATTAGTTTTTTCTTGTAAATGAATTATTTCAATCTAAGAGAATTTCATTTTTATTTCTTGCAAATATATGACTTTATAATCTCAGAATGTTTTTTTCTATAAATGTACCACCTAAAATATCCTTGTTTATTTCCTGTTAATTAGCAAAATAAATGTGTAAATTAAGCACTTTAGTCAGAGTTAATTGAAGATAATTTATGTTGATTCTTTTCTCGCACAATTTATGACATTATATTCTCAAATATTAGAGTTTTTTTCTTGTAGATTTAACCCTATTAAATACTTTATACTCAGAGAATTACCACTTGTTTTGAAATACATTTCCTAATCTACTTTCACATCTGTTTTTTTTATTTCTTTTCCCTTCCATGTCTTCCATTACATTTGTCTTTTCCATCATAGACTTAAGAGATGGTTATAAAACAGATAATATACTGTTTCCCCCCCTCATCAGTGTGTTTGTCCCCTGTGTGTGTTGCAGGATGCAGAGGCCATCTATCAGTGGCTGCGTGACTTCCAGCTGGAGCAGTACATCGGGAACTTCATAAATAACGGTTATGATGTTCCCACCATCAGCAGGATGACTCCGGAGGTGAATAAGGATGCTCTCTGGTGCTTCACAGTATAATAGGACCTGGTTAGCTGTGCAGCCTTCATCAGATGTCCTTTGTGTTGTTTTGTCCTCAGGATCTGACCGCCATCGGAGTGACCAAACCCGGACACCGCAAGAAAATCTCCATCGAGATCAACAACCTGAACATCCCAGAGTGGCTGCCGGAGTACATCCCAGTAAGAAACAGCTTCCTGCTGCGTGACTTCCTCACCTTGTGACTGTATACTATGTATGATTAATGTTATAATGCTACTAAAGATCATTTTGAGGTAGTTGTACTTTACATGAGTATTTTCATTTGATGCTACGTTGTACTTCTACTCCACTTCATTTATCTGGCAGCTTTAGTTACTTTATAAATTCAGTTTATTAGTGATAATTGTAGGTTAAGTAATTCAGCAACAGCAAATTAAGTAATTCAAATAAGCTCCACCTGTAATACATACCCATTAATATAATATATATGATTCTGAAATGGGAGATTACCCTTAAGTCATTTTACAATTTAAACTTGCTACTTTAACTTTATGAAAGATCTGAGTTATTCTTCCTCCACTTGTGTATACTGGTGTGTTCCTAATGCTGATACTGGCTGATCTGTTCCTCCTCTCAGTCGGACCTGGGTGAGTGGCTCAGTGCCATCGGCCTCCCCCAGTACCAAAGGAAGCTCTCTGAAAACGGCTACGACTCCATCAGCATCGTCAAAGACCTCACATGGGAGGATCTGCAGGAGATCGGCATCACCAAACTGGGTGAGGACACTTTTTATTCTGTCATAAACTCAATAGAGTATTTGTTGAGGTCTTATGGTCAGCAGGTACATATGGTTGTTGAAAACAGTGTTTTCTTACTTTAATATCATGGTTGTATTTTCCCACCAGGCCACCAAAAGAAACTGATGCTGGCGGTGAAGAAGCTGTGTGACATCCACCGAGCAATCCTCCAGGCGGAATCAGGCCAAGGCACGCTGCGTCGTAAAGGCCCCGGGGCCCTCCAACTGGTGGCCATCGAGCCGCCCGACTCTGCGGCGGAGTCTCCTCGCACCCCCAAGATGCTTACCTTCCAGGACAGCGAGCTGAGCGCCGAGCTGCAGAGCGCCATGTCCAGCCACTACGGAGGCTGCGAGGAAGGTCTGGCCTTCAAGAATGCAGTGGGGATGTCCCAGAGCCAGGAGAGCATGGACGCCCGGTCCAGAGGCTCCGGGCGCTCCCAGGAGCCCCCCACCGCCTCCATCAACCCCCACAGCTGGTCGCAGGAGAGCCTGGAGGGCAGCCTGGCGAGGGAGAGGAACCTCCCCGAGGGCTGGGACCAGCGGCCCCTGCAGCAGCAGACGCTGCCCAAGCAGGTTCCTCTGGGCACGGCCACCGTGTTCAAGTACCCGGCAATTCCAGCCAAGCCTAAACTGCCTGGGTCCCCTCGGGGCCCCTCCCCTCACGGCTCCCCAGCACTGAAGGGTTTCAGCTACTTGCATTCTCACTGTGGCTCCACAGACTTGAGCTCGAGGCCGGAGAACTACAGCATGACATTGACACCCCCTAAAAAACGCGCCCAAACACGCTACGCTCTGTCTGATGGGGAGCCAGACGAGGACGAGTACGAGCCGTCGAGTCGCTGTAGAAACCTGTCATCCTACGCCACCTTGACCCGCAAACCGGGTCGCAGCCATCTGGCTCGATTGCAGTCGAGTCCAGAGAAGAACGGCAACGTGGGACGCAGCCAGTCCTTTGCGGTGCGCGCCCGTAAAAAAGGTCCCCCTCCTCCGCCTCCGAAGAGACTGAGCTCAGTGAGCAGCACCAACAGCGACGAGCTCAGCGACAGCAGCACCACGTCCTCTGTTGGCGGGGGGGCAACGGACAGCCCAGTGAGCGTGAGGAGCATCGCAGCCTCTTTGGAGGGCAGGACGGAGGGGAAAACCCCCAGCTCAGAGGAGGCTTCCCCTGCACACAGCGCTGCAGGGCAGGAGGCTGCGGGGGTGAGGAGGAGGGTGCAGAGCGAGTGTATTCCATCCCAGACCCGCAGCGTCCCGGTGCCGGATCGGGGGGTGAAGTCTGACACGGAGGAGGAAGACTCAAAAAGTTGCAGGCTGGAGGGCTCCTCCTCCCCTCAGAACAGCTCCAGTGAGTGCATCCCCTTCGCAGAGGAGGGTAACTTGACTATCAAACAGAGGCCTAAAGCCCCCGCTCCCCCCCGAGCTGAGGCGGTGCTGGAGCCCCCAGAGGCACAAGCAGCCAAGGACTCAGAGCTGCCAGAGTTTAATCTGAAGGAGTCGGACACGGTGAAACGCCGGCACAAGCCAAAAGACAAGGAGCAGGGAGAAGGCTCCCCCAGCAGAGAGAGGCTGGATTCAGAGTCCCGCAGCAGCAGGCCCCCCTCCCAGTGCCAGGACCAGGACCAGCTCAGCCTGAGGATCAGTGAGGCCCGGCTGGAGAGGCCTGCCAGCCCGGCAACAGGATCCTCCATCAGACCTCCCCTCTCTCCCAGACCTGCCGTCGCCCCGAAGCCGGTCCGCCACAGTCTGCTGGCCGCACAGGGTAAGAGACTGACAACACAAACTACCGATAGGAAAATTCTCAACAGTGGAACGAGCACTCCTCTTGAGTAAAGTAGATTCTCAAGTAAAGACCTCCTGCTCAACTGAACCAAACTCTAAACACACACTATCAAACAGAGCTCTGTAAGCTTTTTGAATCCAACTTCATTCTACTTCATGCATGTTTCATTTTTTCAGATAACAATTGTTTAATTCAATGCATCAACATCTCATTATTCCCCATACTTTGGAGGTTACATTTCTTGAATCATGTGAATCCCAACAATGTTTGGCTCTTTATGTTAGACTTGACTTGGGACTTGTTGCTCTTGATGTTGGACTTTTTGATTTCTGACTTTTGATTTAAGGTTTTCTTCTAAATAGATGTATGACTTTACCTCTGTTGATGTTGGACTTTATTTGGTAGTAGTTACTCTGACTTGAGTTTGGACTTGTGATCTTGAGTTCGTACTTGTTGATCTTGAGTTTGGACTTGTTGATCTTGAGTTCGTACTTGTTGATCTTGAGTTTGGACTTGTTGATCTTGAGTTCGTACTTGTTGATCTTGAGTTTGGACTTGTTGATCTTGAGTTCGTACTTGTTGATCTTGAGTTTGGACTTGATTTTGGAATGTGTTGTATTACACTTGATTTGGGACTCGTTGCTCTTGAAGCTGGACTTGACTTGGGACATTATTGCTTTCGATGATAGACATCATTTGGGACTGGTTGCAGTTGACTTGATTTGGGACTATTGTTTTTGGCTTTGGACTTGATTTGCAACTTATAATATGGGACTTGACCTGGGACGTGTTGCACTTGACATTGGACATTATTCAGGAATATGTTTGTCCTTACTTAGAAATGTTAGGTCTTATTTTTGGAACTGTTGCTCTTGACATTGGACTTGATTTGGGAACTGTTGGTTTTTTCTTTGGACTAGTAGGATTTGTTAGGACTTGTTGCTCCTAACCTTGGACTTAATATGGAACCTTTTGGGTTGCACTTGTTTTTTGACTTGTTGCTCTTGATGTTAGACATAAGACTTTATTACTGTTGACGTTGGGCTTAATTTGGGACTTGTGGAGTAAGACTCAACTTGGTACTTCTTGCACTTGACATTGGACATGATTCGGGACTCCATTTGTCTATACTTGGGATTTGTAGGTTTGGAGTTAGGACTAGTTGCTCCTAATGTTGGACTTATATGGAACTTGTTTGGTTGGGGTTGATTTGTGACATGTTGCTCTTGGTGTTAGACTTGAATTTAAACTTGAAGTTATTGACTTAGATTTTTTTGTGTAGAGGGATTGTTGCTTTTGATTTAGTACTTAATGATCTTGACTTAGGCTCAATTTGTGACTTTATTTCTCTTAATTTTGGACTTGTGTTTGTGTGTACTGTTGAACGTGTCAGTATTTGACCTGCCGTTGTCTCCTCAGCAGCGGGACTCTCCTCTCAATCTGTGACCGTCAGTGTGGTTCAGAGTGTGGCCTTCACCTCTCCGTGCTCTCCCTCTCACGGGTCCCTGGCTCCGCCCCCCCCCTCTCACGGGTCCCTGGCTCCATGCTCCCCGGCCCGCCCGGCCCCTCAGAGCCCCTCTCTGGCAGCAGTGAGACCTCAGGTGTGTGCGGTGGTTCCGGGTCCGGCCCCCGACTCGTCCTCTGGGACTGAGGTGGTTCAGCAGAGACTGGATCAGACCAGCACTTCGCTGGCAGCCGCTCTGAAGGCCGTGGAGAGAAAACTGAACCTGGAAGAAAACTCCGAAGGGTAAGAAAGAGTCACTCCTGGGACTGTAAGGAAGGGATGAAGTGCAGCGAGCAGGTCATCATTGCAAAAGGAAACCTGTCATGTTGATTTCAATATGAACTGATTTAAAGATGATTGTATTGCTTCCACCAAGACAAAGTGTCTGTTGTAAAAGGAATGGTTCAAACTGTGGTGAAAGCACTTATCAATATTGTCTGCCCTTTAACTTTCAATAACATGAGCTTCTCTTGAAAATATCAAAATAAAGACTTAATATTTCCAAAATGAAGACTTAGTATCTCAAAATAAAGACTTAATATTTCAAAATAAAGACTAATGGCGCATTTCCACTACAGCGCGGTTTAAAGAGCAACTTGCAGGTTAGAGACACCAGTCAATAAATGTGTAGGAAAATGATGAATACACTAGATTTTCAAAAACATATACAGAAATATACGCAGCATTTCCGGGCCCCGGGAGGTTGCCACGTAGCTCGCGGGCTGAGCGCGCCTCAGAGGAGCGTGGGGGGTTCTACAATGGAAGGTCCTGTCGCTAGACTCGCGGCTCCGACGTCTCGCGTACAGGTCGGTGATGCCTCCGACGCTCCTTCCAGACCGGAAGTCTTACGTCCCCCTACAGGGTCTCGGTCTCTCGTACCTGCGGGCCAGTTCTCCGAGGCCCGCGAGGTCCTCGGGGGGTGGGGAGGTAGTTGGGGGGTGTCGACCCAGCTCCTCTCGGACCTCCCGTCGGACCGCTCCTCTCCTTTGGAGGCTCCCGACCCTGTCGCCGGGGACGTCGTCGTCGCGACGGGTTCGTCCAAGGAGACCGTTGCCGGTGGCACAAGTTATGGGCCGTTAAGGTGGTTCGGATTGCGGACCAGGGAGCCCCGGGAGGGGAGTGCCGAGGGGTCGTGATTCCGCAAAGCGATGAACGTAAGAGTGACACCGAGGTGTCCTCGACTCGAGCTCCGGCCACTCTTGATGTCGTACTTAACTGTGGGGGATTTTTTGCGCGGGTCTTGTGGATGCGAGACCAGACTCCCCTCGGTCTGCTCCTGCTATGCTCGGCAGCTCAGCGACATCTTTGGACAGTAGGATGCGGTGGAACTGGGCGTTTGGCCCAGACGTCGGTAGACGAGCTAACGTCAGCTCAGGTCTCTTATTGCCGTTGCACCCTGCTCGGTCAGGAAACGCACGCCGCGGGCCGAATTTTTTTTCAGGGGAGGAGGCGAGGAGGCTTCTCTGACTCGAGTCACTGTCCGTGGTTGTCGCTGCTCCGAGTCGCTGTCGTCGTGGTGAGGAGACAACCGCCCCCCCGTTGCCTGTCGGGTCAACCTCGCCTCCTCGTAGCGTCGGAGAAAACCTCCCTCCCCTGCCTCCCCTTTTGGGGGTCGAGTCTCCTCCAGGGGACAGTGTGTCGCGACGTCGCCGTCCTCCGACGACCCCACTCCTCCTCCCAACGTCTCGCTCACATAAGGTAGGGTCTGGCGTCGCAGGGCCAAGGCCTAGCCCCCCACTTCAGACTGGTAGCCTCCCCTTCTGAGTTTTCTCCCAACGTCCCGACCCTCCGAGGGAGGGAGTCTTGTCGAGGTCACTCACGTAGGGGAAGCGTCTCCCTCCCATTGAACTGATAGTGTCTCCGGATTTCGGGTGGGCGCGAGGGGGGCTGACTCCGCCACGACTCGGGGTCTCCCGTGTATCGATCGTTTTCACTATAGAGTGTCGACGGCGACAGACGCATTAGAAACCTTCCATTGCAGCGTTGTTCGCTGCGCACAATTTGCGACGGCTAAGTGTTGCGGTCTCATGATTATCGAACAAAGTCTCGAAGAGCAGAAATCATCTTGTCTGACACCTAAGTCTCCTTTACGAAGTGTCGTCGTCCTAGGTGGGAGGCCACGACCCGGTCCAGGCGCGGAGACAGACGCGACACACTCGGCGCCGACACACTTTGCCGCGACGCGTCAATACGTCTCGGCCCGTTTGTACTAGGAGGTATTCTGGAGTGGAGAGTAAGGACTTGCGACCAAAGCAACGGGCTCTTCGACGCACCTGCGGATCACACAAACAAAGATGCATGTCAAATATATCCGACTGTTGGTTTGAATGGCGTCATCCTCCTTTCCGAGATTGTCACCTTGCTGTCGAAGGAGACGGGGGTGGGCATTCTCGACGCTAGATAGGTCAGTACAGGCAAAGAAGACGTCGGGTGTAAGAGAAAACTGGTTTAGGTTTGAGATGCGATAGTGTTGTCCGAGACACCGAAAATTAGGGTGAAGGAAAAAATGGAGAACCGTACTATGTCTCACCACCAGTAGTATGATAACTCTATGTTCACAAACTAGAGATTTACGTAATAAAACTCTAGAGTATAAGTAGTAAGACACCTATTATAGTATTAAGATCTTAGTACACTTAGGGTTGTAATAAAGTAAGAAAACTTAATCTGAAATGAACCTCAACAATGTAGAACTACACTGAAATCAGACAATAAGACTGACTAATGTTCAGAATAAGACTCTATGTAATACTGAAAATGAAAACACTACAACTCAGAAATAAAACTCTATGATTGAGACATAAACGTAAACGGAACGTCTAGAACCAAGCAGAATCAACGTCGATCTGCAACCTGAACATCTAGAACCCAAGCTGAACTACGAGACCGCAAACCTGGCAATGTCAACTCACAGCATTGACATCATTAGACGTCACACCCTTGAACAGCAGTAGAGTTACGCTTGGTTTCATGTTGTAGTCGGGCAATCGACAACCAAAGTCTCGACTTCGACGAGTATACACAAGTCCTAAATCTGAACTATCAATTCTGAGCAACGAGGCTGTCGACATGACACAGAACCCTGCTCATGTAGCGACGAAAGCTACATATCTGACATATCCCGGCACCAACACTCAACTGACTAAGCCTCGTATAACAAAACGAACCGAATACTAGAAGTAAGTCGAAACGTAGAATTTTATACCAATGAGCTGGACCGTAGCACAGACGTCTGGAACTTCGTAACTGTAAAAGTCCTTATACAAACATGAATGAGCATAGTTCACACAACAAGAAGGCGTAGTAAAACTTTGCACATAACGTTAATTAGGTGCACTTTATACTGAACTAAACCCGACATCAACAAAAGGAAACCTGATCATCCTAAACAATCGCTAACAACGAGGATTGGATCCAAATCTATGACTTGGAATACCCACGTCGGACAAAAAACTGAAGCAACGTCTAGAACTACAATCCGCATCCTGTACTAATGACAACTGATCATCCGCGAATCAAGACCCTGAACACCTCATTGCGTTGAGTTGATGCCACGAAGAACGTACCGAGCTGTGCGAATGTTACCTAAGCCGCTGAGTAACGTCCCAGAAAAAAAAAACAGCTAAACACGAATCCTTGAACGAACTGATAACGTTAATTTTTACACTACGTGCTATACTATGAACAAAAAGCAACATCTGTATTCCCCGTACCTTAAGTCTCCCTACTGTACAAGTCGAGACCCAGAAGTTTTGCCAAAAAAAATTCCAGTATGCGACTTTGCAATAACTAATCGTATAAGTACGCATCTCCCTATCAGAGCGAAAGACTAGCTCCATAGAATCATCTAGCAACTGCGAACTCGCCAACAGCTAAACACTCGAAAATAAAGAGCATCAAAATGTAACACAAACTGACAATGACATTACTAGCACAGTCATAACACAGGCACGTCCAACGAGTTTATGCGTCGGCGCCTGAGCTAGGTCAAGAGTGCCCTTGACACTGGCAGTCAAACGCAAGAAGACCCACCAACACGAAGGTGAGAGGCACGTCGTGTATGAGAGTGCCGAAATGTCCATGGCATAATGTACAGAGAGAGCGGCGGGCGGGAGAGTCGACGGAGACCGAGGTACGAGGAGCGGGCGGCCAGTGAGTGCATCTGCATGAGACCGTCAGGTTATACTCTGGATCACACACGCCATCGAGGCCGCAGAGGCCAAACAAACAAGGGGGACTGACACAGGAGCACACCTGAACTCCACCAAGTGACGGACCTGAGGCCGAGTTGGACGTGGTGACGACGTGAAGTCGACACGTCGCTGATGTGACTTCAGGTAGTCTCTTAAATGTTGACGTTAGTTACCTCCGAGTGTTGAAGGCTGTCCAGCAGTTCATTCGGCATAGCAGCGCAGAGCGACCCATGCATGTCGTGATCACACTCAACTAATCCAATGGCGCTCGTGCCGACTATGTAACGTTTTTCCTTGCAAGGATACTTAATAGTTATACTTGACTCAAATATCCGACTATACTACTAACGAAGGAATGGTACTGTAACTAACTGACAACATCGATTGCAATTGACATCAAGTTTGACACCAGGACTGGTTCTGTCGACGGACAAGAGGTGAGCAAAAGTTTTCGAGGTAACAGAAGGCTACCGAAATAATGAAAAAGCTTATTAACCGGACGAGACCAGAGAACCGCGGATCGTATGTATTAATTTTGAATTATAGTAAGGTTTTACTTCTGAATCATAGAGAAGTTGTAAATTTCTGATGTAACACTAGTACAATAAGTATTGCGAATCTGATTACCGCGTAAAGGGTAAATGAGTGTTCGCGCTGCCAGTGCAATGCCTCCGATGAATACGTCCTCACTTTTACGAATGTTTGCTGTGGTCTAGT
>NW_011345269.1:447165-452165 GCF_000735185.1 Notothenia coriiceps | reverse complement strand
TCCTGTGTTCCACCCGGCGGACAAAGTCCTGGATTCGGACTTCCAGGTGCCGGGCGGCCTTGTAGATTTCCTCAGGGTCGCACTCTCCGGTCTGAGCTAGCTGCTCTGCCGCTTCCAGCAACTTGTCCGCATTAGTGTATGTGTTCTGAGAGGGGAAGAGGAGGAAGGACCTTCATCATCAACATCATCATCATAAGCAACAAACGCAACACCAACATGATTAATATCCGTATTAGCTAAGTTCTATAACTTGGTCATGGAATTATTTATTTGTATGCATGCATTTGCATCAGTAGTTCAAGATGCAGGTTAATGCACTAGTCCCAGCTTCTGCAAATGAGTAATAATCCGTTTACTTTTTTCAAGGTTTTCCACCCAAAGCTGTGTGAATACATTGTATAGCCGGCAAGAATTCTTGATACTTGTTTTTCTCCATATATGCTTCAAAACGTACACCTTATCTCAATATTTATTTCTTATCTATAAAAACGTATCTGTAACTTGCTACACATTATGCAACAACTTTGTTACTGTAACCCCATGCTCTTTATCTACTCTTTGCAATCTCTGGTTGGACGAACATTTCATTTCATTGTACTATGTGCAATAAAAATAAAGCTTAATTTAATCTAATCATCATCACTGTCACCATCTCAATCATTATATGTATTCACCATTATCATGTGCCTTGTTATTGTTCCTATATGTACATTTTTGGAAGTTTTCTCAATCTTTTCTCACTATTATCATAAAACATAAAATAATACTTCTCCATTTTGGGCTATTTTTTTTTCAGTGTCACTCCAGTGGTTTTTCAGATTTAATTTAAACACCTAAACACCATAGCTGCACGGGGATTACACTGCTTCGGATCACGTATGTTAATCCAGTTTCTGTAAATCGACATGGCGTTGTTTCCTGTTTCTACTGTACCTCTATTATCACCAACAATGGACTGAATCCAGTCTGTGAGTTAAAGCTCTTAGCATTCATCAGGAGGACAAACTGGATTACTTTCGGTCTATTTTGGTAAGTATGAGAGATTACCAAGGGAGAATTTAACTTCAAGAAATATTACATGTGAGATATCTTTGTGTGACTGGCGGTTCAGGGGGCGGGTGCTGGAGTTAGAAATATATATTGCATTATGATCCCAATTATTCAAGAATATGAGTCTGGGAGAAAGCTTAAAGTCTGGATGGTTCACATTTCCGAGGGATTAGACAGGAGATGAAGATTATAATTTACAAGAGATTATTACTCTTCATGCATGACTGCTGTGGTTTAGGATGAGGATTACATGAGGGGGGTGACAGGAACGCTGAAACATCCCCGGCACCTGGATATAATGTACAAGACCAAGACTGACTTTTTAAGACATTAATAAATGAATTACTTAAAAAGGTACATTGAATAGATTAACCGAACAAATGAGAGGCACAGTAGTAATATAAAATATGTAATTAAATGATTTTTAAATAAATATATACATATAAAATAATAAATAAACGTAGATGTAACATTTTAAGAAGAAGCCTTTTTTGTTTAATTGACCTCTCATGTACAGTACAACATATAACAGTCTACAGTCCCTATCAACCTTTTAATGTTGGTATTCAAAGAGTTAACCTCCCTAGTGAAACTAAGATTTAAGGAAGTTAGAAGAAGCTGAAGAATGAAGACTTTATTGAGAGTATAGGAGTTTTGGGTCTTTCTGTTTGATGTTTGGTCGGATCTAATGGCGAAGCATTTAATCTGATGTAGACGAGGAGAGCTAAAAATAAACTAGCTGTAATGATGGTAAATGGGGATTACATTTTCATAAAAACTCACCATGTTTAATATACACACACACTACACACATACTCATTAAGTCCTAGCATGTCTTGGTGTTTGTATGTAAAAGAGAACGTCAAAGCTAATTTGGGTAAACATGATTAAATATTCATCTTTTGGCATGTTCCGGCATCTCATGTATTAATGTTATGTATATTGCTAATTGGAGGGAATTTACCAGCAAAACGCTGCAAAAAATATATAATTGAAGAAAAAATGGGAAGAAACCGAGGCAGAGCGTCTGACCCAAATAATGCTGATCCAGCATGTTATGAAGGTTAATCCTAATCCAGAATGTAAACATCGGCTACATACTCTTTATAGGATTTACACTCATTATTTTATAGGATAATCACTTCACTGAAACACCTCAAGTAGAGAATGTTTTATACAATTTCAATGGATTCTGATTGCTGTTATTACATCTGCCCAAATTGTTTATGTTTTCGTTCTGTTTGTCAGTAGGGTTACAATTTTTTTTTAAATCTGACTTTCATGAACATTGATGTGTGACGAAGGTAACTTCGTCACTGTGGACTGATGGCTTCGGGCCTTGCATATGTGCACATTTGTATACAATTTATACTATTTATTGATGTAGTGTTTATTGTATTTTATTTGAAATGTGTTCCCCTTTCCCCTTGTCTGTTGCCATTGATTGTGTGCACCTGGTGCCATGTGTTGTCTCCTCCCCCCTCACCTGTGTCCTGTTGGGTTGGGCATTTAGGCTCTGGGGTTTTGCTGTTTATGCTGGTAGTGTGTGTGAGATCCCTGTGGTTGGTGACGGTGTGAACATGTTCAGCAGGATTGAGGGCTCCCCCCTCACCTGTGTCTTGTTGTGCTGATTAGTGTAGGTATTTAGGCTCTGTTTCCCTATGTGTGGTGAGGCTGGTAGTGTGGTGCAACATAAAAAAATCAAAATGGTGACGGTGTGCACATGTTCAGCAGGATTGAGGCTGTGTGTCATGTGTTCATGAGTTAATAAATGCCCACACCGGGTTGTATTTTGGACGTTCTGCCTCTGCCTCCTTGCTTGGTCGGGCCGCTCAATTGTCAGCTTCACATGATGGAAAGGTGTAGCATGGGTAAAAAAAGAACCCATTACTTTTTGGAGAAAATCGAAATCTCGGAGAGGAACACAAATGAGTTTTGACTTTTGTAAACATTGCGATGGTAGTAAAAGGGCATTTGGCTTTGGCGAAGGTCTTCTGAGTGCACTGCTAGTTTGATTTGAGGATATAACAAACCACATTCAGGGGTTTTTCAAGACTAGAAAGCACTCAGGGTGGTGCAAATAGTTGAGAAAGCTTCAGGGAGAAAATAGATTGAACGGCTGAGGCAAGTGGGGAAAGGTGTTAGGACGTCAGCTCCATTAAGCAGGGAAGACTGACAAAATAAAAATGACGAGAACAAGATGGGGAACGAAAAGAGCAGAAAATATAACTTGACACCATGGCGATCCGCAGTGTGCATGTGTTCAGGCTTATTATGGAGCAGCAGAGACGGTAAAGATTTGATGATAACATTCAGTCTCTAAAGAAAGGCTTTGAGATGAACACACACATACTGTATGTCTGCGATCTGAGGACTTTAAAACAAATCAAAACAGACAACTGACAACTTAAATAAAGAAGAACATCACGCACCTACAGCAACCAATCCACTTCAAAGCCCTCAAGGTTTCCATTGAATAAGAGCCGATATATAACCTCTTCTTGCTTCTTTAAGGCTGTACTGACAGTTTTGGTATATAGTGATGAAGATCAAAGGGTTCTGCAATAATCATATATATATATTCAACAGAAAAATGTCACTAGTGTTTGCTTCATATTTTGTGTTTTTATTTTACTATAACACTATTTAACACAAGCCACATTCCCTCTGACATTTAATGAAATCTCTTATGTGAGCTTCAACATGTTTCTTTGTTTTGTTTTCATCTTTATCCCCAAACCTCTAGCTCCAAATCCAGTGTTTCACACATGATAAACTTTAGCAATGAAATTCAGGAATGGATAACATCTTCTGCAGATTAGTCAGGACAGACTTGTAACCATAAATGGTTACGCGGAGAAATGTCTTCATGCTTCCTGCCGCCACCAGGCATGGTGTTTTTTGAGAAATTTGGGATTAATCAAGGAAGATTGCTAACAGATGTTTGAAAGGCAAGTGAATAAACATTAATGAAAACAAACTACTACCCTCAAAATGTACAATGTAGGAGTAGATATTTGATGTGTAATGTTGATACTGTAAATGAGGGTTTCACACATGGCATTGAACTGACTCCTGAGCTCAATAAGTTAATCATCTTTTCACAGACAGTGTGCTCTTAGAAATTCAACGTCAGTACTGAAAACATGAGCTGCAGGTGTAACTGCTTTACTGTTTAAGTAAAACAATCAAATGTTGCATGTTTAGTGTCAACTCATCCCCCTCTGTTTGCAGTGTGATGACAAAAACAAAGAAAAGCAGCACAGAAAAGGAAAAACTGTTGATTTCTAGTATTGATCATTGTGGCCTTTTCCTGTGTGAATCAAAATGTAAACAAACAGACTTACCTGAGCTACGTCTTCAAAGTCGTCGTGTCTTTTCTGCAGGGCTCGGGCTCTGTGAAGGGATTTCCCAACACCAGTGTGTTTGCTGAGGAAAGCTTCACCGTGGTTTTCTATCCAGTCCATCACCTGAAAAGAGAGAGAACACAAAGATCACCTTAACATCATCTCCTAACACACACTCAGGATTGAAGGCAACCTGCTGAACGCTCTGCTCTAACACTGTACAGTCAGATCAGCAGTACAACATGGTCTCAGACCTCATGAATTATGAATGTAGGAGATGAAACCTCCGTGATCACCGTGGGAAATGTAGGTCACTGCAGCTGAGAAGGAGAGGATGTTGAATTTCTGTACCATTAGACCAGGGGTCAGCAACCCCTGGCACGCGGCACCGTAACCAGTGGCACACTAGGAATAAGTGGAATAAGTGTGCAAAAATATTTAAATTGTATTTTCGGATCCTGAACGAGACCGCCGCCAGAGTGCGTCTCCCCGTTACCTACAGAAGGAAGCCATGCACGCAACGCAGCCCCGCTCTCCTTGACTCCAGGTGACTTTCCTCCGTGGTGCAGTGCTGATCGTTTCACCACGGAGGAAAGCACTTCA
>NW_011345269.1:439397-447105 GCF_000735185.1 Notothenia coriiceps | reverse complement strand
GACCCCCAGAGGAACAGGACATAGGATTGGCAGGACCCCCGGCAGGAGGGTAGTCGGCGGGACCCCCAGAGGAACAGGACATAGGATTGGGCGACTGTGGCTGTGAGGGAGTGTGGTCGTCTTTCAACCAGAAGGTTGTGGGTTCGATCCCAGCCCATGCAGTCAACATGTCGATGTATCCTTGGGCAAGATACTTAACCCTGAGTTGCTCCCGATGGCATGGCCAACGGTGTGTGAATGTGTGTGAATGTTAGGTCCTAGAGTAAGGTACACTGCTCTGTATGAATGGGTGTGAATGGGTGAATGACATGTAGTATGTAAAGCGCTTTGAGGGGTCTTAAAGACTGGATAAAGCGCTATATAAGTACAGTCCATTTACCATAATATCAACAACATTTATTTGAATAATTACATGTTTGATACATATTAAAACAAACATAAGTGGTTACTTTCATCTCAATAGTTGATTCGAAAACTTAATATATCAATCAAAGTATTTAACAATCAGATAAGCATAGTCTAACTATAAAGTGCAACTCACCATGGCCAGGTAACTGAACTTGAAATTCAAAAGTGTGACGGTTCATACAGTTTTCTTCATATGTATGTAAAAAGTGAAGATGCCACCACACTAGGCAGCTTCTCCAACACATCGTACCCATCCTATTTAATTGCTTTAAGTCATGCCAGTGTGTCTGCCATATATGCATAGACAACAGACAAAGTGCAGTCTGTTTCAGAAGGTCCTATCAACAAAAATAACACTCCATTGCTGAGTTTTGGAGGGAAGATAAATGACAGCGTATACTGGTATTAGCGGTGCATTGCATTTGTACTGGTTGGTCTAAAATCCTGCTGCTGGAGTTGGATTTTTGGCTCAAAAAGTGAGGAGACGCTCACCAACCCTGAACAGTTTGAGAAATACAGTCTATTACAACTCCTGTCTTATTCATGTCCCCTTAAAACAGTCGTACACACATTATTGTCCATCTTTTATAAGCGGACATGTTGCTACGGAGTATGTGTGTGTAAAATAGAGCATATTGCGTTGTTTTCAACTTGTACTGCTAACAAAGTTAACCTGGCAACACCTGGAACACCTCAACTTTTGTTTGACGTCATGCACAGCTATGATTTCCAACTTCCCAGTACAACTGGTACGCACCATAGGTCCTTATTGTTAGTCCTTTCAAAAACATTTAGCTCGGCTGCAAAGACAACACTCTTCATTTCCTCCCCAAAAGCAGTGGTTTAACGTCAAGTATCTTAGTTTTTTTGCAAATTGATTTCCTCAGAAATCTTCAGAAAAATGGCTCCTCTTTGCACGTCCATTTCTCCGGCTTGTGTATAGAAATGTGGCTACCTTGAGTTTCAGAGTCATCTCTCCTCAAGAGTTTATAGGAATTATCGAGATCATTGTGACTGGTCGTTTTTTGCCCCATCAAAATGTCCTTGTTGCCGTCACTGTCTCTGTCACAGATTTGCTTTTTTGAGACAAGATGCATAGATTGCTGTGGATTGATCCTTTTTTTCGGCTTTTTATTTTTCACCCCGGAGGATGTCAGGGAAAACACTGTGCCAATGCACGGCGATAACTGACTTTTAATTTTGGAGTATGACATGTCTTGGTAGGTAGGTAAAGACACCAAGTCACCTGTCGTGTCCTCAATTTTAGGATTCATTTTATCAATGGAAAGATATTCTTCGTCCACCCTTTCACTTTTTATTTCAGCGTCTCCTTGGTTGCCACTGTTTTCTATTTTGATGTCTTGTTTAGTATCTTCACGCAGGTGTGCAGAGTTTTGAGAGCACGGTGTGAAGTTGTCAGCGTTATATCCCTCCTCGTTTGTCTCCTTGTGTTTTCTCTCATGGCTTCTCTTGGTGGCAAGATAAAGAAACCGTTGGGGACAGAAGGAGCAGCGATACTTCTTCTCTGGGTTGGGGCTCCGTGATGTATTATCAAAGCAGGAGCCATTCTCCATACAGCTGCTGCAGATGTAATCCCCACCGGCCGGTGCCTCACCAGGAGGACCTTGTTTACCGCATGTGCGACAGAAAAATGGGTGGGAACCAATAACATGAGCTCTCAGACCTGTCTCTGTGATGAACGAGCTGTCACAGATGTCACAGGTGTAGGTGGCTCTCGGGCTGGAGTTCTTGCTCAGGCTACGTTTCATTTCTCCACTCCCACCGGACGTGCTCTCTTCTATCAGCCAACTACTTTTCTCGATGTGGGCCTCACTTGCAGCTGTTCTATCTACAGATGTTTCAGGATAACCGTGAAACAAAGCCTTTCTGTGCTTGAACCTCAACTTCTTTGTTTTCTTTTTGGATTTGTAAGAATAGTAAGGACGCCACAGCATGTCGGCTGTGTCGCAGTCATTGGGATCTTCGGATGTTTTCGTATGCGCTTTGGCAGAAGCGATTTCCTGTCTCAGTCGGAGCCGAGGGCTCTCCGAGGTTTCCCGTGTTGGAAGACACTGACTGGAGCTCTCCTCTTCACCCAATTCTCTGATTCTCCTTTTCTTTCTGGGGAAGAGCTTGGAACCTTTGATCTGGCGGCAGATTATGGCCTCATTGCCTATTTTCACTGTTATCTGACAGAGCGGCATGGCGGCACCATCCACAGATGGACCCGGGCACGCAGGTTTGGCGATATATGTTTCAGTCTTTGCCCCTACCTTTTTATCGTATGCCAGATTCCCATTGCTTGATTGAAGAAGCTCCTTGGTCATATCCTCAACCCTTTTTGCAGAAGCTGATAGCTCACCTAGCTTTTTAACAGTTTTCAAAGAGTTAAAGAACGGCACATTATGACTGATGTGCTCTGAGTTACTAAGTACTGTAGGATCACCTTTGAAACTTATAGCGGGAAACTCAAAGTCGATGTTTGGTGAATGTTCATTCTCCGCCTCTTTTCTTTCCAAATCACTTTGGTCAACATCTTGGTCACATGGCTTGTCAAAGCTGATGCGTGGCATGACAGGTGACACCATCTTTGGAGTTGCCATGAATGTCAGAGGGAATGAAACAGAGTCAGACTTACTGATGAGACCCTTTTCTTCAAACGGAGGGATGAGAGAGTTGCTCTCTGGCGGGGCTTTGTCACCTGTTTCATCAACCTCTGAAAATGTCTGACTGTATGTCTTGTACTTTCTCTTTCTGAACTTCATAGGCAGAATCCTGTAGAGTTTGATTGGGTAAACACTGGCTTTCAAACCACCGTTAGCGGATTTTTTCTTAACAGCTAGATTAGGATCAATGCCGTGAAAAGACTTCTGATGGTTCTTTAAGATATAATATGTCATGAATGTCTCCAGGCAGAAAATGCACTGATAGCGGCGTTCCCCTGTGTGCCAGATTTCGTGCTTTGTTCGATACTCTGCCAATGCAAACACTTTATTACAATAATGACAGGGGTATGCCCTCTGCCAGGAATGTACATTTTCGTGCCGCTTCAGACTGGATAAGGTGATGTAGACGCGTTTACAAACACTGCAGTTGTATCTCCTCTGACTGCCGCCTGGTCTCACCACCTTCTCGTCCTGTGAAGGCTCTGATTGGTCCATTTCAAGGGGCTCTGGGGTGGAGAGGTCAGCAGAAGGAAGCTGTATTGCGTTGCTCTCAGTGTTAGGCTCGTCTGAATCTGAATGTAGTTCCACCTCTTTGGTTGATATGTCAGAAGAATCCTGTTTAGGCGATCTTCTCACAGCCTTGGGACAGACCTGCTCGTGGTTACGCAGCCGTTTGAGGTGTATGAACTTTCTGTGACAAAACTTGCAAAACAAATGACTGATAAAACGCTTTTTATGTACTTCTGAGTGAACGACGAGAAGAGCCTGATTTGTGAATATCTCCGGACATTGTTCACATCCGTATATTGAAATGCTTTCTTCAGTGTGAGGGGAAAGGGTTGGTGGATCTGACTCCATTTGAACATTGTCAGTGGCTATTGGTAGCCCGGGTCCTTTGCATTTGTCTGTTTCTGCTTCTGAACTAAGAAGAGGTGGGGTCATGACTGCCACAGGTGCTTTAGAAACACCATCAGCTTCTGTCGGGGGTTTTGTATTTGGTGTATCTGCTTGCGATTCAGCTGGTCTTGGAAGTATATTTCGACACAAATTTAGTCTCAGCCTGTGGCGCTTTTTGAGCGGACCTGCGTTCCTGTAACTGAGTTGCTTTGACTGAGATATTGCTGGCTTAAAGACCTTCTTGTTATCCCACTGACTGCTTTCTTTGCCTTCAAATGATTGTATCACTGCATATGAGTGCTCTGAGAGGGCGTGGGTTGTCTCATTGTTCACATTGAGGCAGGAGGTTGTAGGAGAACTTGATGGAAGCTGTCCCACCTCTGGAGACTGCCTCTCCCCTTTGTTTTGGACCAGAGGGGTGAAAAGATTGGTCCCAGAACACACTTCATTGATAGAGAAGGCATTGGTGATGCGTGGCCCCCTGTCAACGTCCTCAGGCCTGGAAGCTTCCTGTCTCGTTTTTATTGACACTGTGGCTTTGATGCCGTCTGTGGATTTCACACATTGGTCCTGCCTCTCTTGTTCTGCAAGCTTCTCCAAAAAAGGAATGCCAAGTCTTTTTCCAGCTGCTACCAGCACACGTGTGTCCTCCACACCCGGCGATGTCACCTTTGAGCAGTAGATGAAGTTCAGGATACTGGCAAACACCTCGGACTTAAGGTCCATCAGCTCCAGCACTTGGTCGGAGCTACATGTCTCAGGTGTCGTCAAAGCGTTCCTGAAGTACCCGCTGCAGGCTGCCAGGATGTTCTTGTGAGCCCGAAACTTCACATCCTCCACCACGATGGTAACGTCGCAGAAGAGGCCTTGTGAGCGCTGTTCATTGAGCTTGCTGAGCACAGTGTGAGGATGAGCACTATCCATCAGGTTCTGAGTGCATGGAGACACCACAGTCATCTAAAAACAAAGAAGAAAGAGAAAAAAATTGTTACTCAGATTTCATCAAAATGGTGGATCAGGCTGTGATTTTATATAAGAATGAAGATGTGAGTACATTTTGTTTTTGTAATGTTTTAGCTGTTCTAGTGTTTTACCACTAGATGGCAGTAATGTCCTGAGAGATGAGCTCCAGTGCCAACAGTCTGGAAAACAGACAGTCAATACGTCATAATCTCCATCTTGAAATAAATAATAAATACATTAAGTGTTTAAACCTGAATGAATTAAACATGTGCTGAGTTAAATACAGAATGTAAACATCAATACATAATCTATGGAATGATGGATGCCTTTATTATACTAGTTTAGGATTTTGCCCCTACTATCCTAACTCTTTTATTTAATTTGTTGTTATTCGTGTTTCTCTTGTGAAAATATTTTTAATCTCTTCTAAGGGCTATATTAAGGGATTTTTATTTAAAGCTTTTCCCATTGTATTAGGAAAACCTTATTAATGTAACACAAGTACATTTATTTAGACTTTACAGTCACATTGGGCTATCAATCATTTGTCAGTGCTATGATTGGAGCAATGATTGTTCGAGTAATGTCTATTAATCCTATTTTCAAGATGCCCTTGAGCAAGACATTGAACTCCTGAATACTGCAGCGGGTTGCACAAGAAAACATCTAGATGGCAGTGTGATGTACAACACTGAGATTACATAAGAGTACTAAAAGTTCGAAATTTCGTGGAAGGACATGACTCAATATGTGAGTCAATAATGTTGCCACTGATCTAGAATTCACCTTTAAATATTATTCAAAAAGTATGGTAGCTTAGTTTTTCATATTTGAAGTCTTCATGTCATGATCAACCCAATTTCATATTGCATTAATCCCAGAAACAGAAGTCGTGAGATGATTTCTAAGACTTGTATTGATGAGAAGTCTTTGCTTGCGCCTGCTAAAATAAACTCAGTCGTTGATTTCTCTCATTATTGCTGATAATAACTCAGTTTGGGTGGTAAATCCATTCCGTGTACTTCCACAGCTCTGCAGTCTGGTTTAGTTGTCATGACAGTCTTATTATTCTCATGGCCTGGGTTAATATGTAAATTACATGCAGACAGTTACGCACTAATTACTCATTTGCTCCCTTTTTCCGTTTTCCGTCAGTTGGCAGTAGTGACATCCTTTCACTTGTCCCAGATAAAAAATGTGTCAACCCTAGCAACTTCAGGAAATAATTCATGAATGCCTCATGAGGGAAATGGCAGCCACTGATACAATGTAATGTAGCACAGAAGCAGAATAATCATTGCTTTAGATACACTAACATTTTGGGCCTTTACAACGCAGCAGAAATGCTTTGTACTAAATACGTTATCTCAAAAGGCCCTATTGTGACGTGTTTCCATGCTTTAATGTTCAAAAAGCTCTTTCTTTTCTCATTCGGCCTGTTCTGCAGCACCTCTATTCAGTTCTATTCTATTCAGTCTGCTCTGATTGGTTAGCTGGCCGCCTCTATTGTGATTGGTCAACTGCTTAGAGATGTCTCTACCCTTAGCCTATCACGTACAATGTGTTGGAGCGCTAGCCAATAGAAGCAGGAGTGTTACATAGGGATGTCACTATGTTACAGAAGTAAATAAAGGGGTCCTATGGAGGCGTTTCAGACAGGGTGTGTGGGAGAGAAACTCCCTCTGGAATCAAGTGTTGAATCAGACTTTAGTTCCACCTGGAGTAAATTCACAAGCTACCCTGCAGTATACAAAGTCATTCAAACTAGCTGCACCTTTACCAGCTTTGAGAACACTTTCATGATCAATCATTATAAAACATATCATATATATTATTCTGAAATGGACCAATCTNTTTATCCTTTGCCGACCATTTACATGTACAGAAATCCATATAACACACTACAGGAAATGGAAACTCCAAAAAGCATAATAGGACCTGTTAATGACACAAACTTAGTCCTCCAGTTATAACACGCGCTGCACAGATTTCTACCCAGACAGGCAATGCATATCGACATGACAGCATTTGTGAATAAGTAAGAAACTAAATGATTTGCAACATTATAGAGGAAAGTTAATTAATTCTCACTTTGGAAATAGGAAGTTCTAACTTTGGCCTACGCATAACAGAGTCATGGTAGTTTGTCTTGCATGGGTCTATGAGTCATATACAGTAGCATGTCTCAGGGTGACTGCATTTCTGCTCTCAGCTTGCCTTTGTAAGGGATGAATCATCACACCTGCATCAACGTTATTTAAATATCTGAGATCATCATCATTTAAGGCTGCAATGAAAGTCATACAGCGGTGGAATTTCCTCCTTGGAAGACAATTCAGCAAACTGCTACTCTGAAGGCAGAGACAGGGTTCTTACACCTCTTCCAAAGTCAAATTCAAGCACTTTTCAAGCCTTTTCAAGGTGCATTTTCCAGCTTTTCAAGCATCTTACAGCTGTTGTAAATTACATATTTATATACACATACTCAAATGATTATTTCCCTACCTCACATTAAATAAGATGTTCTTTATGCTACAAACAACCAATTNTATATTTCTATTAATCATTTTTGGCCTTTCGGCATTCGGTTTTCGGCTAACTGTTTCCTATTTCGGTATCGGCCAAGAATTTCCCATTCGGTGCACCCCTACCTGAACACCACACGATGGCGACTGTAACGCACATAACATAGGTACGCTCCTCTGAAATGATTGTCCCCTGCAATTATTATTATCCCTCAATCGAGTTCGCGATTCAGCTTGCTAACGTTAGCA
>NW_011345269.1:427890-439352 GCF_000735185.1 Notothenia coriiceps | reverse complement strand
AAAAAACAATGACAGTATCATATAAATATGGACAATTCTATTAACTCAGAGATTACAGAGTAATTATTGATATTACTAGTTATAGTTCCACACCGGACATTGGGTGACTCGACTCCAATAAAACCTCGAGAGTCCTCTCTCGGAGAGAAGGTGGACAACACTTTTCGAGAAATTTAAGCAATCGTATCGATCGATTACAATTTATACAAGAAATAAGACGCGCCAGGTCCTGCTCTTCTTTTTCGAAATTTTACTCTTTTACCTCAGAACTCTTCTAAGTTTACCCTATGAAATTAAATTTTTTCCGCCCTCACATGTACTTCTTATACCCGTTTTTGTCGACACTAACCGAGAGAGCTCGTCTTCTCTTCCCCCCCCAGGATGGGGCAAGCACGGCAATATAATAGGTAGACGACCGAGGAGGGGCGGTCGGCGAGCGTGAGCAGGAGAATACAGGCAACCAACTAAATTTGTCTCCTAACATGAAAAGTGAAGTTATACGAATGTGCGCCGAAAAGAGGAGGTATAAAGAGAAAGTAGTGAAGTACATTGTGAAGCTTTACGCAATTAGTTATGAGATTTTGTATGTCTTTTTGAATGCCGACCAACCAAAGGCCTACAAAGTGTACGCATGCGAGCAGCACATTTGTTATTACCTATAAGTTTATTGACTGAAAGTAAATATAAGTCGTAAGCCATCAATAGAGCTGTAGATACAACATCACAATTTAGTCATCCAAGCAAAAACGTGGTAGGTACAGTAAAGCGATGATGTTAAGTGGAGAAATCCTTTAGCTATATAATCGGCATACGATTTACGATTGGCATCTACTTCCTAAAAGTCTTATTTTCGAATGACGACACGTGGTTCTTAAAGACCAAAAAGAAAAATAACAAGAATAGAGTTTGAAAGGGAGTGATTTGTAAAATATCCCAAAGAAAAATCTGTCATTGTCAGATGGTATATTACGCTGTTTTTTTTCTGCTTCGAATAGTTCTCTCTTTTTTCACCATACCTGTGTTTGCATCACTGATTAAAGAAATGGTAGAAATGATTCTAATCAGAATTTTGAAACCTTCCTTCCTTCCCTCCCTCTAAATATATCAATAAGGATGTGATGTTCTTGACTCATACAAGTTTAAGAAGATAATATTTGTTTTAAAGAATTAAAAGCAATAAACAACAGCAACAGGCTCTGTAACCAAGGCAACGTTAGCCTAACATGTATGTTAACAGGTAAGATAGCTGTTCACACTATCCATGTATATTTTCTACTTTTTGCAATGCTATGTTATTTCTATTTAAGATGTTTACATTTTCGATTGTTTAATTCTAGTCTTTTAACTGTCTAATGTACAATGCCTTGTCTTTTGCTGCTGCCGCGTTAACATTTCCCCAATTGGTATCAATAAAGTACTTCTTATTTTGTCTTAATCCTCAAATATTAGCACATTTTACTTAAAAAAAACAAAACACATTGATGTAACTACATACACATATCGATATGTTGTATACATATTGTAAATCAAAACCTTTATTGACCAAAAATTGCATTTCTATCCTGTTATTAATGCATTCAAATCGTGATTCAAATGGCCCGCCACAAACTTCCGGGAACTTTCTGAGTCTCTCTGAACCACGTGACAATCAAGCATTTTGGACTTCCGCTGTCGCAACTCTTCTCTCTACATGGTGCTGGACCAGCCAATCAGAATTGAACTTCTCGAGTTCTCCGATTGGTTGGTTTCGTGGCACATTTGTAACGCTGTGACAACTTGAGCGAGCAGGCAGGCAAAGCTGAGCGCGCACAGGGTGGAGAGGTCGAGCGAGCGAGGGAGAGAGAGCGCGTGCAGCGGTCTGCTTGCGCACGGAGCAGGAGTTTTATGAGAGAAAATATATTTCTCTGTGCTCAAAAATGTTCAAGTGTGCGCTCAATCGCATTTTCTATGCTCAACATGTTTCATTGCGTGCTCAGGATAGAGGCACAAATATAACGCCATACAGAGGCACAAATATAACGCCATACAGGGGAGGGACAACTGATTTAGTATGAATAGCTGCTAAAAATGTACTTGCATTTATTAAATGTCAGCTAAAAGAGCAGTGAAATGAAAAACCTCTTCATTTTCTGTGAAGATATCAACAGTACTTAATGTCAGCAAAACATTACAATTATATTTACAATGGACTACGCTTAGCTAACAGACTAATTTCCACCACTCATGGACCACACCCACCTTTTCTTTTCAAAACTGGGGACTACTGTCAGCCCTTTAGCCTCCCTCTGTTGTCTTTCTCTCCTTTTCTTTTCTTTTTTTGAAGCTTACTTTGTTAGTCGTTGTTACAGATGGACATTCACGTAAGTACTAGCATCACTTCTCACATGCTCTCACTCTCACTCTGCCGAAAGTGGGTGCGGCACAGCGTTGGAGGCAGGACCAAACATTACATCTAAAATAAGAGGGGGGTGTACGGAGGCTTTGGATGGTTAACTTTGGAGAAAAAAGTTAAATGATATCGTAAGTAGTTGTATTTACATTCATCATTCAACGTTATATTAATGTTAATTATTGATGATTGATGAAAGGTTACTAAATATCATTTTTCTTAATGTTCTAAACATTTTGGGGCCCCTGTCAGTCAGGCCCTTAGAATCGTCCTAACTTTTCACCCCCTGTACGGCGCCCCTGCACTGTGTGGTGGAGAGAATGAATACTGACCTACATATATTCAAGAAGGTGGGTAACTTATTCCTTCAAACCGGATGTTTGTGTAATATTCGTATTTCATTTTACTCTAAATGGGACCATCATTTACAAAGACAATATAAATGTTGATTTTCATATATTTATTGTGGAACTAAAGTCATGTGAGGTGGTAGGTCATTTTCTTAAAGATTCCAATATGATTAGACACTTTTTTGCAACCAGTTTGGCTAATTGAAAATAATGCAGTCTGAGCACTTATTGGTTCCAGAAAGTTGCCGCTTGAGCTGTTTGGAAGGATTACAGCTTACGTACCTTCACTTAGTTATATTGCATTACATGACATTAAATTAGATGTTACTTGTGTAGACTCTTTTATCCAAAGCGACTTACAACTCAATACTGTAGACAATCCCCCACTGGGAGCCATTTTGGGTGGAGTGTCTTGCCCCAGGGACACAACGTCATGCTGACTGCAGTGGAACCTGTGTTCCCCTGACCCACTGCGCCACACGGCCTCCCGGCGTTATTTATGTCTGAATGAGCTGTACATTAGGCGTGTTCACACCGCGAGTCTTTTCCCACTTAGTCCGAAAAGTTTCTGAAATTCCCACACCAAAAAAACCAACAAAATTAGTTCATCAGAACCTTTTTACCCGCCTTTTCCGTCCCTGCTAGAGAAGCAGGTACTTCGTGGGAGAAAAGTTCCCATGTCTGGCTGGGCAGGAATGCGAAAACCACGCCCCGGTAAAACAAAACAAAAAAATGGTGAAGCCGCCATTTGTATATCCTCGCATTAGCATATTAGCTTGGCATGTAGCCCAGCGCCACAAACGCAGAGAGAGGTAACTTATGGCACACACGATAAAGAAAACATGGGAGCTGGAATGAGAGGTGTCGCGTTCTGCGATGTTACTACTGAAGCCAGTCCCCAACTCCGGGTGACTTCCGGCCGGGCACTTCGGGTGGCAGTATACGCCGTGAAAGTGTTTGGGGCGCCTGCCGAGTAAACCCAAAAGCAGAGAAGAGAAGTGAATTACGGCTTCATTTGCCTAATCCTCCCCAGGAACTTATTCCGGTGGAACGCAGTCGTATGCGAAATGAAATAAACAGTTCTCAAGTGAACTAAGTGTCAGTAAGCCTGAAAATACTGTGAGCGTAGAAGCGGCCGTAGTAAATTGCGAGAATGAAGGAAAGCGTGTGTACATTATCAACTGGATACTCAGGCGATGAACATTGTGTCGAGAAGATTGACGCCCTTAGGTGGTGATGATTCTCCATGATTGATCAGCCTACAGACAAGACTATCAAGATGCTGCCTTAGTTGTGTCCAATTTTTCCATGAATGTTTGTAACCACCAATTGTCACGTGTGTACACCTGTGGTCGAAAAATACAGAATGCTGTTTCCTTTATTGTATTAGCCTACTACTTGGCTGAGGATTGAGTATTGAAAGTGTGGATGAGATTGTTGATGATGTTGGAAATTGTTGATGATATTGGTGATGTTGTTAATGTTGTTAATGATGTCAGGAATTATGTCTTGAATGTTGTTGTCATTATTGTTGTATTATTGTTGTATGTTTTAAGTGTCCGGACCCCAGGAAGATTAGCTTGGCAAGTAGCAAAAGCTAATGGGCGATCCTTCTTAATAAACACTAAACATCAAACTAAATTGGCTGTCATGTGGCATGTACCCAAGAGATCATTTAGGCGCCTGTAGGATTGAAAGGACATTTTATAATTCATTGGTGAACGATGAATCCTAAAGACTTTCGGTGATTCTCTGACTTCTTACTTTGGAGCTGACCCTTTTTGAAGTTTTCTCGCAATTTTTATCGAGTTCCCTAATTATTCCCTTAAATCCCACTTTATTAGTGTAGGAGTGCTTTAACATTGGAAAAAGTCTCTCTTGTATTGCCATCACTGAAAGGGACATGAAGCAAGGAATGATGGGGTTGCGGCTTGGTTGCCCTCAGGGATGTAGATTTGTCTAACCAAGTCAGTTTGATATAATATTTAGTATGTTTGTTCTAACCGTTTATAATGTTGTGTTCAATCGTGTAAAAACTTGTCACATGCTTTNCGAATCCTCAGTTTATGATTTATAACAACATACTAACAAGCTAAGGTCTAATTACGCAACCAACTCTCACTGCATTTCCTGTTATAGTCACAAAGAAATGTAATCTATTGATTCGTGTTTGTTTTCATCTGTTTTCAAATAAGCAAAGTCTTGGTTTTCAGAATATTAAACTTGTTTCAGCAAATTCAGATGATAAATACAACTTTGAAGCTTGTGACGGCATAATTACAAGCAGAGAACGGACTAATGTAACATCACAGCAAGCATAACAAGCCGGTGTTTCTTGTGAGTGTTTCCCCGGTACACAAACGCAAAAATACACAAACACACTCGCGAGCTTCCCCCAGACCAGTAATACAAACGAAAATGTGTCTTCGCGTCAATGTGACTGATTTCGATAGAGCAAGTCACATTTGGTTTAGGCACGAAACATACTACCAGTAGAAATACATTGCTTTCAAAATCGCTCTGTGTCGAATCAATAGATTATATTTCGTGACTATAACACGAAATGCTGTGAGACTGGGTTGAATTGAAAGTGAGTGCTTCATCCTCTGAACACCACACGAATGGCGACTGTAACGCTCATAACATAGGTACGCTCCTCTGAAATGATTGTCCCCTGCAATTATTATTATCCCTCATCGAGTTCGCTATTCAGCTCGTTAGCTTAAACAAACGTAACATGCAACGTTAGCCTAATCTAAAATGCTCTACTACGGCGTACCTTTCATGTGGCTCGTCAGCGCAGACTCTCGCATCGTTATTTTTGCAAACTTTGCAGGAGGCTACTCGTGGGCTTGACCCTCGTCTTAGCCATGGCTTGTATTTGTCTTCTGCTAGCCAACGCTCGTTGAAACGGCAACCTCCTGGCACACTGTCATCTATCACTCTCATCAGAATGCCCAGGTCACACGTAACACAAACACTTGCAGGTCGCGCGCATAGCGCGGGAAGGCCGGAGCGGAGCTGTTTTATGTAGAAGCGAAGCAATTATTTTCTTTTAATCTAAAAAGCGAACTATTCAGTCAGACAGCAATTTATTGTAAAAGTAAAGCATTTACATTTTCAAGCACTTTATCTCAATTTCAAGCACCATTCCCAAAATTCAAGCACTTTCTCAACCTTGAAAACACCACGTCAAATTTCAAGCATTTTCAAGGATTTCAAGCACCCGTACGAACCCTGAGAGAGCTGTTTTCAAAGTCTCTATGTTGTAAACTCCTTCTTTGTTTTTGGTGCTTTATGAGTGAAAAACAGGTCAAAAAGTGCTTAATTTGTCATGATATGAGATTTAATCTGTTTCAATTATACTGTGAAGATGGTCCCAAGCTATTTTAAATCAAGAGGCAGCTCCATTTTATAACTAATTTGTTTCGTGTTTTAAAAATGTTACCATACGCATCATCATTTGGAAATGAAATACATTTTTTTATTTTAATGGACATACATTCACAGTATTGCTCATTTACTTCCAAGGAGTTTACGTAACTAATAAGTGATTTCATTTAAAAAAAAAAAAAATCAATTTTGTCCTCGTGCAACAAATACAATATGGCCGCCATGTTTTTAAGCCTCTCCATCGGCTGAAAACACAGCCTCCTGCCTTCTTTCTCAGACAGGCCTCCGTTGTCATGGTAACATGCTATGGCGCAGCACTTATTGGGATTCAGCCTGATAGCAAATGAGTGTGTTTAGCTGTCCGGGTGTTCGGTCCCCTCTCTCCCACAAACATCCTGCCCTCTCTGAGAACCTGCCGCTCGCAGCCGTCCACAGAGCGACGAGGTTTGCCTTTGTCTCTGCCTCAATGTACTTTGTGTGTGTGTGTGTGTGTGTGTGTGTGTGTGTGTGTGTGTGTGTGTGTGTGTGTGTGTGTGTGTGTGTGTGTGTGTGTGTGTGTGTGTGTGTGTGTGTGTCTTTGTCTGCAGCAGAAATGCTACCCAAAGGACTTTCTCATCTGATAACAGCAAATGATGCTTTCAACTGATTTCTGCTGTTTACATAAACGTTTTTTCATCTATGTGGCTTTTTTTACTTAACCACTGTAATTTTTCAGACTTTACACCAGTATTGTTGTGTATTGTATAACACATGCTGAGCGGAAATGTTTAGGATTGTGCCACACCCACCCTACACTTTCCCTTCAAAGCTCATGTGATATTATTTTTCTTTTTAAGTCTCAAACTGTGAAATAAAAATCCCCACACAGTGAACCACAAACCAAGAAAATTACAGTATAGTATAGACACAGTGTTGTCAAACAAAGAGCGAAACGTCAAAGCAAAAGCCACTTCACGCTTCTCTGCAAAGTGCACTTCCGCTCAGAAACAGGTAACGAATTGAGGGAAACCGTGCAAACATACCTTAGAAAATCTGAGAGAATGATGCACGGCGAACAGGAAACGGTGTCATGCAGTGTCCCTTCTCTAAAGCCCTCAATATACAAACTATACGTGAAAAACAGTTTTTTGAGAGCAAAGCGAAAGTAGTTTTCTTTCTATGATGGTCGCTGAACAGTGGTGCTGTCAGAAGCAGATCTTTTTCTGACGTCTGTCTTCCTCTCCCTCCCTCTCTATCTGCAGATGACTCCCGTTTCACCGTCCTTCGCCTCTCTCCATGCAGCCTGGGTCCTGAGCTACATCTACCCTGCCGTCCTCTGGCTCTCCATCTCCTGTCCTACTACACCAACAACTCGCAGTTCATACGGCATGTAGCTAAACCGGAGTATGGGTCTGGCTCTTCGTGCTAGCTGGGCAACTGAAGCGTTCGTTGTGGAGCCACTGAACAGGAAGCTGCAACTTTTATTAAGCGTGGCAGAGGAGTGTAGGGAGAGCGGAGAGATGCTGGGTGCTACATCACACATCAGCTCTGTGCTCAATGATACAGCCTGATAGAAAGCGCTCAGCTGCATTGCTGGTGGCAGCGCAGAGTGAGGGGCACGCTGCTGTACTAATGCTGAATTAAATATCTCCAGCAGTATCCCGCTGCATCCATGTTGACCAGAAGGAACAACGTCATTTGCATGAAATAAAATCATCTCACATGCACCTTGAATGCATAACGCTGCACCATCTGCTTCATGCACACATCGTGTTTCCGTGCAGCAATATGTAACACCAAAGCCTGTGCTTACGCAGACACTGTGGTTAGGTAATGCAGAGCCAGAGAGAGGACGGATGTTCATCGATGCTTTTTCTCACTATCGCAGTGAGCTTGCAAACAACAGTCCTGTTATTAGAGGGGATTCTCAGTGTACCTATATAGAGGCTGCTGATTGATGCAAAGGCAGCAGATGCGTCAGCACTGCAGACGAGGGGGAGGGGAGGAGGCTGAACCCGACGTGGCACTGTGAACCTCTCGCTAGCCTCTGAGGACACAAGCAGCTCTTTAATTTACACAACTGAGTGCAGTCATATCACTGTGTGGTCTTTCCTAATGCTGGCTGAGACCCACCTTACAACAGTTTGAAATCAAGTGCATTTCTTGTACCAATAACTTCAAAAGACTGAGTAGCAGGTGCCATATCATTATGCAGGCTCGTACTCACTGCCCTAAAGGAAGGAAATAAGCTATTCATGGGGTGTTTGTGCTTTTGATCTTAGCTTCTGTTATGTCCTGTTCCTTCTTCTGTACATTACATTGTGTTGGTTTCGTGATGCACAAATACTCAGTCTTCTATTTTTGCTGCAGACAGCCTCCTTGAAGACCCCTATATTAGCCTGGGCAGCAGCCAGAGTACTAAGTACTAAATAAGAATCCAACGCAAAAGTGGCTTCAGTACATACTTTCTATAACTGGAGCTATACAAGCTGTGGAAACCTAGGAGGGGGGGTCTGGCTAGAATAGAAGTGGGATGCAGCAACCACCACAGCTGATTGATTAACAGAGGCTGCTGTCAGTCAAGCATGTCAATGTCATAGAAATAACGTTTACGTCACAGCAAAGACAGACATAATATGAAGTCACATGAACAAACAACACCCAAAATATTGTGAAGGGATAGGAGTAGTTGGAGGTTAACTCTAGTTATATGTATGTCAAGCCAAACCAGGTTTTATTTAAAGATAATATATACAGTTTTATATTTGTAACATTTAACATGGCGTTTCTTTTATTAGTAACTCTGATGATTTGAACTGGATGCAGGTTTTGATGGTGGGCAGACTGATCATTTGTCAACAACCTAGTGGTCTTTCTAACATAAAACAATCCCTTAACATTGCCTGTACGCTATGTACGACATATAATTGTCCAATAATTCATGTAAGCCGAAGTTCATCTGCATTAAGCCAAGGAAATAAAGGCTTTTAAATGATTTTTAACTCCTACATATGGTGGACTATTCAGCCATTGTATTTTGAACTGCCTGGGCCATCCTAAATATGTTCCATAATCTAGGGTTGACAGAATTGAGAACCATTATTCAAGCTATGTTAATTAAGCTTTGTTAGTTTAATGGTTTTCAACATAACACAATACTAAAACAATTGTAATAATGCATGTAAACTGAAAGGCATTTGCGCTCATCTAGCATACACGGTCCACGGGATTGAGAACCATTAGTAAAGCTTTACTTTTTCAAAGAACTGAGAAATCGTTCCAAATTGGAATCAAATCACGGTCATTACTGAAAGCTGAAATTTGAAATACTTTGTAAGCAAAACCTTGTTCGTCACACTTGTCATCGCAGCTAGTTTGTGTCAGGATATACAGGCCTGTGATGCTCCGTAAGCTACAGCCTGTAGAGACGTCGATCAGCGGGGAGGAAGAGCAGGCCTCATCCTCATTCTCAACGCATTCACACTCTTAGCATAGAAAGACATTCATCCCTGGTAGCATTTATGTGACTGCCATTACCCGCACTCACACTTTGAGTCGCCTACGAAGATGTCTCTGTGTGGAAGGTCTTGTCTCTGTGGAAGTCTCTCTGGTGTTTGTTTAGGAGGAAAAAGACATTGACTATTACCCGGCTGCCGTTCTCCCTTTGGAACCAGATCAGACCTTCATCATCCTCGCTCTTCCCGTCTGTGTATTCTGGTTTCCTGATTGGACTGTGTTGAGCTGTCTTCTGGAGGGCTGCTGCCACTGCTGCGTCACTCCCGCTGCATCCCTGACCCACAAAGAGGAGCTGTGAAGGAGGGGTGTGTGGAGGCAAAGGATAAGCTGGAAAGAACGGCTGTACACCGCTCCAGCAAACAAATGGATGAGGCTTCCGCTCTGCCTCGGTTTGGGGCCTAGTTGCTGCGACGGTATTCAGGAAGTGGCTCTGGGAGACAGATCCTTTATTGTTACGTAATGAATATTTTTCCTCCTAGACCAGACTCGGCTCAGAAGGCGGTATCCAATGTTCAGTAGCTAATAATAGGCCATAGTGGCGACCAGTCGAGACTGTACGCAGTTATGTCAGATCATTCCAACACCTAGCTATCATTTGGATGGAAGACTATTTAATATTGAGGGGAGTTCTAAAATAACACAGGAAAACCACACAATCTTCGCGTCGCTTAACACCGGACAATTACTAATGCTTGTGTTTCTATTTTTGTCATCCTTTAGTGACAATAAGAATCAAAGACAGTATTTAAGACTGTCTTGCTAACATTTATTGTACCATATGTTGTCCACTAAGGTACCTGTTAGAAAAAGAAGCAGTGCATACCTTAGTCTTAGGTTACTGTAGTTGGCTTGTACAGGTTTCAGTTGAGGTAGGACCGGTGTAGCTGATGCCCCTACAGAGCTGTTTGTGCAATCCAGAAAAGTGTGTTCTGGTCTATAGGCCTGGACATGGTTACCAGAATTACTTGTTTTGCACACGTTACCTAAGGGTTTATTTGCTTATCTTCCTCCTCCCATCATCTGACTCTAGTTTTCATTGCCATGTTGCTCCCTCTGCTGGCTGCACACATGACAAGCACAGAGACCATGTTAAACCCAGGCTGGCTGTAAGCAAAGAGGGGCCGTTTCTCAATCGCGAGGATACTTGCTTGGTAGTCGCATACTTCCAAGTCACTTCCTTCAGAAACGAAGCAAGTATACTTCCAAGCCACGGCTTCGGAAAACAAAGAAGAATGGAACAGGCTAACAAGTGTGCCACTCTCTCTAACGGTTTCAACATAAACTGTACCGAAAATAAATACCTCATGATGTCTATCTAATTATGAACTTGCTTTACTTTCACGGAACACATTTTTGGTGATAACAAATGTAACAAAGTAACATATTTAACACATGTTCTACGCCACTACACACTTACATTTAAATGTGTGCTGTGCTGCGTTGGTTCAGCCATTCTCCTCAAGGGTTTTTGAAATTGGTCCGTGCGCAAAGCATTGTGGCGATTTGAAGGACGCGAAGTCTACCCATGTGCAGCCTCGAAATTACCCCCAAACCAAGGACGTGGCCTCGGTGGAATTCCAAGTATACTGGAGATTGGAACAGTCCTTTGGCGGCACTCGATGACGTAGTATCCTTGAAATATTGTCTTGGAAGCCAGTTTCCTCGCGATTGAGAAACGGCCTCAGAGTAGGCCCTGCTGCCCGCAGGTGCATAAGGGTGCATTGCACCCTCAGTTGAGTCGTTATGCACCCTCTATTTAGAAAAAATAGAAAAAGTAGAAAAAGAAAGAAGAAAAGTGAAACATATTACATATATAATAATAATAATAATAATAA
>NW_011345269.1:422491-427845 GCF_000735185.1 Notothenia coriiceps | reverse complement strand
CAGACCTCCACACGAAAAGAACAATCAAAGCCTCCTTCCCTCACATCAGAAGGTTGGTTTCAAACCAAAAATAACATAAAAGTAGACGTATACGTGGCATTTTTATGTGAAATAATGAGAGTTTTTTTGCTGTCAATTTTGGAGAGTCCGTTTACTGCTTGTTATTTACTGCAGCATGTAAACACAAATTAAAATGCAAAAAGTGTTTAATGTTACCTGTATGAGTTTCCAATATAAACATACAGTTGTACACCTCTCTTTGTGTGTTTTATTCATGACATACACCGACTAGTCGACTAGTCGACTGCTATTGAAAAACGTTGTCGACTAGTAAGATATTGGGTAGCTTGTGAAAACGCCCTAGTGTATATATAGCTGTAATGTTATATATACATATACATATATGTTATATATATATATATATGTATGTATATGTGTATATATAATATATACTAAATATTATATATATATAATATTTATAAAACGGACAAGTCAAATCAAGCAATCTGATTGGTTCTTAGCCGTGATATACTGAGCGTATACCACGGGTAGAATTGTAAGTTACTTTTCACAACAAGTCAGTATCCCTCCGCGTCTGAGAAAAACAGTATAGGGTACCGTTGGGCTGAAAAGCAAACTGCCTGCAGCTAAGGGGGTTGTCGACCCTCCGCTTCGCGTCGGGCGGAACCACGCCCCTTAGCTGTGATATAATGAGCATATACCACGGCCTGTCGTGAGATATATATATATATATATATATATATATATATATGCTATATATGCTCTGAACGTTCCACTTCCTGCCTGCCCGACCTTACCTTACGGCTGTGTCGCGTCGAAAAATAGACTTCAATCCTATTTCGAGCGGAGCCCAGCGGCGAGGCGCTTCTGGGACGCTTCTGAGCCGTAACGCGGCACGTCTGGTGGAATAGCACCCATTGACTAGAGTGGCCGCGATCCTCGCGGCGCAGTCGTAACGCGGCCGTAACGCGACGCAGACGGACCCGGTGGAAACTAGGGGTTAGCCTGCAACCTAACCTGCTCCGGGGCAGGTTAGCCGCACAGCATAAGTTACCATGGAGATCTAGCCTCCTAAAAAGAGAACCAGCTTCGTAGGACCGGAAACCCCGAGTATTCCCTGAAGTTAGCCGGCTAAGCGAAAATCCTGCTTCGTAGTTCGTAGTATACCCCCCTGGAGTAACTTCACAAGCTACCCTGCAGTATACAAAGTCATTCAAAGTAGCTGCACCTTTACCAGCTTTGAGAACACTTTAATGATCAATCATTATAAAACATATCATAGTAGATATTATTCTGAAATGGGCAAACCTGCAGAATGAGTACTTCACTTTTGGTACTTTAAGTATATTTTGACACTCATACTTGTGTACTTTTACTTGAGTAACATTCTGAATGCAGGAACGTTACTTGTACTCAATTACAAGATCTGAGTACTTCTCCCACCTCTGGTCAGATGAAATCAAATTGATTAAATAAATATACATGAAAAACACAGCTGCTGGTATCTTCTTGCCATAAGGTCAAACATGGCCTTAAAATACTAATATAAAGCTGACGATGGAAGCTGAAAACACAAGTTAATTTAAGCTACATTTAGTTTAATTAATATTATTTTTATAGTAATGTAGAAACCGCATACTTAAACTAAAAGTATATATATATATTTATTTAGTATCTATATACATATAATATTGTAGAAGTTGTGAGAAAACAGACTTCCGTCTTAAGACTAGACAATGTGTGTGTCGTTTATTTACACAGCTTAAAGTTTAACAAGAAAACTGTTGTAAACAGTTACTCTCAACATTCTATGTTTCCGTGGTAACACACTGACAATGTCCAACAGTTACTATGTTAGTGTGAAGGGAAAATATCCCTATGTATATGTCATACAGTTTCAGGGGCTTCTACATCAAATTAAGGTCTGTAAAAATACATCTTTACTTAAAAGTAGCTTCAAACATGAGCCTACCTTAAACATGAGTTTGGCTGCATCGAGAAAATAGTGGGCTTTCCGATAGAGCTCCACCACCTCTAAAGTTTTACTCTTCTCCAGAAGATGTGAAGCGTACTTGGAGAGAAGAGATTTGATCTCCTTCATGTTGTGAGTCCTGGCCAGTTCCACTGCTTCATTCCACTGTAAGAAAATGAAACAATCATTACAAAACTAAATCCAGAAACCATTACTTTTTCCTTTTAGCTAAAGCAGGGGTCGGCAACCCCTGGCACGCGTGCCAGCATTGGCACGCGGCACCGTAACTAGGAATAAGTGGAATAAGTGTGCAAAATATTTAAATTGTATTTTCGGATCCTTAACGAGACCGCCGCCAGAGCGCGTCTCCCCGTTACCTGCAGAAGGAAGCCATGCACGCAANTTCCCTGTCGGTAGAGTGGAGTGAGCGTAATGGATTATTGTATTTGTACACCGGACCTTTTAGTGTCTTGTCTGCACAGCACGGATAATATACGAAATTTGGTTAATAATGTACACAATTTAAGCCGTAGTACATTCAACGCGCTGTCAGGTTGTGTGACGAAGGGGAGTCGCTCGAGGGCGGGAGGACGACTATTTCAAGTGCTCGCGGTTCGTTGACGTTGTAGACGTTGTAGTATGTGGTGGTTTTTGGTTGTGTGAACTTTAAGTTTGATTTGTACTAGTCACGAGTTGTTTTTTGTTTTTATTTTTTTTGCTTTTTGCTAGTACCTTTTAAGGTTATTTTTTTGAGTAGTGTTGTGTATGATTATTTGTATTTTGTCTTGTCTTATTTGTTACTGAGGATGTTGGGTGAGGGCTTTGGAGGTGTTTGTGTGTGTGGGTGTGTGTTGTTTGTCTGAGTTTGTGTTGGGGTTTGGTGGGGTTGGGGGTGTTTTTGGTATGCGTGCGTGTATGAGGTGGTTTAGGTAGGGTGGGTTGTGCTTGTTTGGCGTTTTGATTGGCAGGGCTCGATTTCGCCCTTGCTTCTTTACTGTCTGTGGATTTCCTCTTTTTGTCGTCTCTTTGCGCTGATCTTTGCCTTTGGTTTTCTGGGTCTGGCGTGTATGAGTTTCCGTTTGTTGCGGGCTTGCCTTGGTTGTCTCTTCCCTTTTTTTTTGTGCCCTTTGGACTCGGCCTTTCGGGGGTTTCGGATGTTGCGTGTGTGGGTGTGGGTATGTGTTTGTGGTTGTTGGGTGGGCTGTAGTGGGTGGTGGGGTACGGTGTGTTGGTTTTTGGGGTCCTCTTGTGGTGAGTGTGTTGGGTCTTGGGAGATTTCTGCCTTGTGAGGAGTGTGTCGGGTGTGTTGGGTTTGTTGTTGGTTTTTGAACACCATTAGCTGTTGGCTGGTGGGGAGGTACTTTAGGAAGTCTGTGAAGCGGGGCGGCGGTTGTGCTGAGAGTGCAGATGCTGTGTGTATAGTATTGCTAGCGGCGACTATTTCCGTCTGTTACAACCGCGTGTTACATCATTTCTTATGTCTTGGCAGTGCTCGTAGGGTTAGGTCCCCGACGTCTCGTTGATATGTCTTGTTTTACGCTGTTGCCTTCCTCGTTTTCCTTCGCCTTGTTATTTGTAGTTCCGTTCTGTGATTCTCCAGAGCACACATGTTATGATGTTAGGGTCATGCAGAGTGAGATGAGATTGATGTGCCTTTAAGAGAGAGAGAGAGAGAGAGAGAGAGAGGGGTGTGGCTTGTGCATGTGTGTTTGTGGATGATAGAGCGACAGTGAGAGAACCTATGGAGAGAACGTGTGTATGTTTCTGGAAGTGAAACGAGGAAGCAGAAAAACAGAGGTCTGTGATGTATTTTGTGAAACAGAAGAACAGCTAAATAAATGCAACTGCCTCCCAAGAAGACCTCGCCTCTCTCTAAAGTGGGTTATTGAACCTGAAGCTTGTTGCTTCTGCCCTCCTCGACTACGGTCTGGGAGCCGACAGGAAAGTTCAACACACAGTCCGCCCCTTTGTCCGCCCCTTTGTAGCATATTATGTCGATGAGAGATGAGCAGATCGCCACTGGGCTTTCAACTAAATACACAGCCACGCAAAAACTGCGGCATTTGTACAGCTCCTTATGAGTACTCCAATTAGCGAAGTGCTTTCCTCCGTGGTGAAACGATCAGCACTGCACCACAGAGGAAAGCGGCAGAATGTCACCTGGAGATAAAGAGAGCGGGGCTGCGTTGCGTGCATGCCTTCCTTCTGCAGGTAACGGGGAGACGCGCTCTGGCGGCGGTCTCGTTCAGGATCCGAAAATACAATTTAAATATTTATGCACACTTATTCCACTTATTCCTAGTGTGCCACTGGTTACGGTGCCGCGTGCCAATGCTGGCACGCGTGCCAGGGGTTGCCGACCCCTGATGTAGACTTTTAAAGGGGTGTGATTGGGAGGAACAGCCTCCCTGATCAGAACCCGAGCAGTGGATTATTATTCTGTCCTAGTCATAGATTGGCCATAACAAACCAAATTCGAACATAAGGTGGCTCATAATTGTACATAGTATCACGGCAACCTAGACAGAAGGCCGATGATCGATTGCATCATCGGACCTGAGGCCGTATGTCTTGGACACTTGTGTGAAGAGAGGGGCGAAGCTGGCAGTTGGCAAACCTGGTAAGCCCAAACATGTGGTGCGGGTGAACTGTGACCGTTTAAAGCAGGGGTCGGCAACCCCTGGCACGCGTGCCAGCATTGGCACGCGGCACCGTAACTAGTGGCACACTAGGAATAAGTGTGCAAAATATTTAAATTGTATTTTCGGATCCTGAACGAGACCGCCGCCAGATCGCGTCTCCCCGTTACCTGCAGAAGGAAGCCATGCACGCAACGCAGCCCCGCTCTCTTTATCTCCAGGTGACTTTCTGCCGCTTTCCTCCGTGGTGCAGTGCTGATCGTTTCACCACGGAGGAAAGCACTTCACTAATTGCAGTACCTACCCAAAATGAGCTGTAGAAATGCCGCAGTTTTTGCGTGGCTGTGTATTTAGTTGAAAGCCCAGTGGCGATCTGCTCATCTCTCATCGAAATAATATGCTACAAAGGGGCGGACTGGCCATCTGTGTGTTGAACTTTCCTGTCGGCTCCCAGACCGTAGTCGAGGAGGGCAGAAGCAACAAGCTTCAGGTTCAATAACCCACTTTAGCTTAAATGACTGGAGAGAGGCGAGCTCTTCTTGGGAGGCCGTTGCATTTATTTAGCTGTTCTTCTGTTTCACAAAATACATCACAGACCTCTGTTTTTCTGCTTCCTCGTTTCACTTCCAGAAACATACACACTGTTACGTTCCCTATTGGGCTAGGGGAACCAAAGGGAAATAACACGACCAGAGTGGTATTGGTAATCATTACAAGTGGTT
>NW_011345269.1:413509-422459 GCF_000735185.1 Notothenia coriiceps | reverse complement strand
TCGTTGGCACGCTGATCAATTTTTTTTTTTTTAAATGGCACTTCATATCAAAAAGGTTGCTGACCCCTGAGCTAAAGTATAGAAGTCAGTGATGTAAATGCAACACATACTAGATTCTGGCTTTCATTCAAAATCTTTTTTGGAAATAAAAATCACTCTCTGGCTTCCCTTTCTCAAACCTTCCTTAAAATGACCCTTGGTATGAAAACCCACAATATGTTTCAGGGTTTCTAGGGGTTAAACCAACAGGAAAGTCAATGAAATAGGAAAAGTAACAGCCTATTCATTTCATTTCCCAAGCATTAACACAGCAGTAGAGAGATGGTAAGGACTGCTACTAACGTCACCTTCTTCATTTAAAAAGGGTCAAATACAGCCCAAATTAAACATAACTCAATGGTGATTGGTCCATTTTCAATATTCTGCGCTTTGCTCTTTTTCTCTAGCATAACGTTGCTAAGGACGATGATCTGATCAAGGGACTATGTGCACTCATATCAATCCACAGAAAGAAGTCCGGTCAATTGAAACCCCATTAGTTTTCCTCTGTCAGAAAACAAAGTGGAAAACGTTTTTAATATTTATTTTCTTTATTTATTATGTGTAGAGTTGGTATGCAGTGGAAGGGAGTACATTTATTCTAAGCGGGAGCAATCCGATCATTTCTTCAATCAATGTGAGTGTAACGACCCAGTCAATAAAAAACATCATTGGGATCCCGGAGCGAGGCGGGGTCAAAACCTGAGCAGAGGACGGTGAAACATCCATTTTGAGTCAAGTGTGAAACTTGACATTGGAAGAGCAAAGTTAGAGAGCAGCGTTCACACTTCCTGGCTAAATATCTCTGGATGAGAGGATGGCAGAGGGAGGACAGCGGGTGCCACGGCGACTGTTGCGGTACAAAGCAAGTGTGGCGCCGGGAATGCTCGATGTGTTCAGGCTGTCCCTTAGAAACCGCGGCGCCGCAGGATCTCTGTCCGTCTCTCACCTGGTTCAGATGCACACAGGTGTCCACGGCAGCTTTGGGCTGGCTGCACTTCAGGTAAGCCTTCACAGCCTGCTCACACATGCCCACAGTGGCAAACATCTGTCCGGTTTCCTGAAACACACACAGGGGGATCATAAATGAGCCATTGATGTGTGGACAATTGCAGGTAATAAAGAAGATATCAAAGAGTTATTTGGGGTTGGATTTGAATGTTTTTGGCTCACGGGTAATAGCTTGTGGTTCTCTGGCAGCAGAGTGCTCAGCTTCTCTAGGCCCTGATAGTCCTCCAGCATGTAGTAGCACTCTGCCAGCCTCTCCTGGTTGCGACCCTGAAGGTAGTACTGCACCGCGTTGACCCTTGAAATAAAAAATGATTTATATTGAGGCAATGTTTCCTTTGTCCAAAAACAATACTCACATGGCTATAACTAAACTGAAATAGATGTAGGTTGCCTTAGTTATTATAACTGTACACCCTCGCTGTGGGGAATGCTGTTACATACATGATGAGGGACAAAACTGTGCACGAATGCCAACTTGTGTTTAGAAAAAGCATATAATGAGGTTTCAGTATTTTGAAGTTGGAAAACTCCATGGATATATTATTAAGGAGTTTAGAGACGTTTTGTAAAAAATCCACTCTTTTAGTTTAATCCTTAACAGCTTGGCATGGAATATCGCACTCAAATGACTGTACCATGGTAATATACCCACTTGATCTCACTATGACTCTATTATCTTCAGCTGATGCTCAGAATGCATCCCTTCATCACTTAAAGTGGACTCAGGTAAGGAAGAGATAACCTCATTGGTTAAGGTAGGTACCAATGTATCAATCTGTATTGATTGAGCAACCTTTAAAAGAGCCATTTTGCCCTCTAAAGTTTTATCTGGTGCCGCAACACATATTTGATAATACAGCTTATAAAGTTTTATATATAGTTATACCATATAAACGTGTTTGTTTGTAAAGATATATGCCTAAGTTCTATTGCTGTTTTTCCCTTAACATGATAAACGAGAAGCAGCAAATGCCGTGTGCTTGTTTTGGAAATGCCTTTCAAGATAGCATTTTCTGTAGTTTCATTTCTCACAATATATCAAGCAAACAGGTAAGCTAGCATTTGTCTCTATCTGCAGAAATAAAATAATAATTAATCATTTCCTATGTGACTTTTTTTTATTTTGATCTATCCCTGTTTAGTTTTCCAAGTCCTATGGTCTTAAACTCAGGATTAACCACAGCCAGGAATATGCGTCAGGCCGTAGACATAGAAGAATGTGACGCAAATATAAGTTGACAAAATCTTAAAGCATTTGATGCTGCAGAATTAACCGAGTATAAATCGCAATCACAATTTTAGAATCCTGCAATTTAATGAACTTGACAGATTGCGATATCGATGTTTAGAATCAGTCCAAAGAAGCTTGAGAAAAGATGAATTGGGATAAATGATGTAAATGTCAACATTTATCAAAATGCAGCCCTTAAGAATATTAAATCATACCTATGACATGTGTATTCACTGCTTCTGTACTAAATCCACTAACACATTAAACGACAAGAAAAACCAAGGGGAAACTTCATTTAAATACCACTTCTGTCTGTCAGCAAAGTAGTCCCCGATAGCATTGTAGGCCTGCTCCAGCAGAGCGTCGTCACAGTCCCCGGAGCCCGATTTGAGCAGCTGGAGCACCCGGAACCAGTCCCCCAGCTTCATCCTCAGGCTGATCGCAAGGTCCCTACAGACAGGAAACACCACCGATCAAACATAAAGCTCCGGTGAAACAGGTTTTGTGACATTTTATAAGAAAACGCAAAAAATAACTAAATGAATAAGTACCATGGGTGGCTCCACGGGTACATTTAAAAAGGACATGGCAATATTTCTAACATAAATGAAAACTCAACGACTGTGTATTCTTTTAAAATCAAATGAGGATATAGAGCCGTTATAGACAGCTAGCCTGTGACTAACACGTACCTCTACATTTTTACGTGCATTTAGTTCATGTCAAGATGTATTTTGGAAAGTAAGTTTGAAAAGACAGTTATTGTTATGATTATAATTAGTTTGTCTGTACTGTTATTTATTCATTTAATTATTATTAATTTCGGTTTTATGCGGTGTTTTTACTCTTCCTTTCATTGTCTTTTTTTACTGTTGTTTTGTATATGTCTTATTTTTTCAGGGAAGAGGAGTGTAAAAAATGGACATCAAGTACACACCAATAAAGAGGGAAAATACAAGAGAAAAAGCTACCTGCGATCCATATCCAGATACATGCGCTCGGCTTCCTCGAACCTGCTGAAGTAGGCGGCCACCTCGGCCTGTTTCATGGGCTCGCTCTGCAGGTTGCCCAGCCGTTTGACGAACTCGATGCCCTGGAAGTCTTTGCAGCGGACAAAGGCCTGCTCAGCCGTCTTCAGATCCAGCTTCTGGAGGGCCGCCTCCGCCAGAAGACGCCTGGAAGGTTCATCAGAGGGAGGGTGGAGAGGTTCATCGTAAATCTAAATCTATGTGTTTGTCTGTAATCAATGAGAGTGTATCAATAGGATTCTATGATTATAACTCAATGGGAGGAGTACTTCTTAAAGGGATAGTTCAGATGGGGTTGTATGAGGTGTGGATCCATAGCTAGTATATACAGGACATGCCCCCAGTTTGGTGTAACAGACAGGAGTTTAGGAACAGAAAATAAGGAATGAACTGATTTGCACATAAAACAATATCAGCTCATGTTAATGCCGTTAACGCTCTTATCTGCTCCTGCTAAGACACCAGCATTGACAAATAGTACTTTTACCTTGCAGAACATAGAGCTGGCCAATCACTGTCTCTATTGGTTAATTTATTGAGTGACTTTGGTGAATTTGAACTAACTAAAGTCACACAATTACTCAAAAAAATGAACCAATCTAAGCAGCGGTAGACCAGCACCACTGTGATTTTATAGGTTAAAATAAAAGTGTTTTGTGGACTCTGGTGCATTTGACAAGGGCAGTTTAAAGGGCCGCCTCAAAACAAGAGGCCAAGCTTTTCCTAATACTAACAGCGTGCACTGAAACTGTATATTGAGGTGGATAACACAAGTTTTGCTGAACCCCCTGTCCTGAAGCGGTTCACTGTCTAGCCTCAGTGCTGGTGATCCTGTCTGTTTCTCCAAACCTTCGGGTGTACCATGTATGGACAAAGTACCTCATATAACCCTACTTCCAAACATTTGAACTATACGTTTAAGTCACAGAATGGAAATGACTAAACCAACTCCCATTTTACTTGATGTGGCCAGAGTTTGAGAGAAGATGCAAGAATTGACACACTAGCCAGAGAAAACAGAGTCACACTGCTGCTTAAAAAGACTAACGATAAATCTCCTATACTCTGCATTAATCCTCCCACAACAGCACAGATTATATGACCTGACAACAAAGTTCAAATGTCTTTTGAACGGACAATTGAGGAATAGATTTTAAGAGTCAATGTTGTTGCTTCTTATCACTTTTTCCATGTTTAGATTCAAATTACATTTAAAGGACCCCAGGTTTCTGCATGGCAACGCACACCCCTACACACATCAGGAGTGTCCATTAAAACTACCCTATCCTATATCCTGCCTTTTTTATGGGAGACATCAGATAATCAACTCATCCATTTTGTGCGCCAACTTATTTTGTTATTTTTTAAATTCAGAATGTGTTTATAACTAAACCTTTTAATCTACTTATATTATTATATTTTTCCTCACCTAACCTTTCCACACTTTGCAGTGCTGCTCATACATGAACTAAAATGTCTCGTATGCTTCGAGACGGACAACTTTCCTGTTAAGTTTGCATGATTGAAATGGGATGAAAAAAATATGAAATTCAATTCAGTTCATTTACCAGAGTCTTGGGTGAGGATTGTCTTCAATGAACTGCGAGGACTCTTCTATCCCGACTTTTTCTATCAAGGCACGACTGTCCCTCAAGGAGCGGATTTCAAAGTTGATGAGGTTGTCTTTGTTTGGTCTCTCTGGATCCTGTGGGGCAAAATCCCAGAACAAAGCAATTTAATGAAAATCAAGTCAACAATAAGAAAGGAAAACTATTTAAAAAAAACACCTTCTTTATGAGGCAAAAACAATGAGAAAACATATCTTGAAATTTGATTATATTCACCTTCATAATTTCATCCAGCAGGACCGATTTGATCTCCAGGTCTTCAAAGTTGCAGATGTATCCAGATGTTTGGATGGGTTCCTGTTTTAAGTTAGAAATAAAACATGTAAATACATGAAGGCAAAAGTTGCTATATGTTTATTAAAGAGGCTCTATTATGCTTGTGGGGGTTCTCCCTCTCCTGTAGTGTGTTATATAGGATGTTGCATGTAAATGGTCCGCAAAGGTGAAAATCCCTGTGTTAACATCCATAACATAGTGACATCACTATGTAACACTTGTGCTTCTATGGCTAGCGCTCCAACACATTGTACGTGATAGGCTAAGAGACAGAACATATCTAAACGGTTGACCAATCACAACAGAGCCGGCCAGCTAACCAATCAGAGCAGACTGGTATCTGGTTTCAGACAGAGGGTGAGAAGAGGTGCTGCAGCAAAGGCAGTATGAGAAGAATAAAGAGCTTTTTGAACATTAAAGCATGAAACATGTCACATAGAGGCACAAAATACAAATAAGAACCTGCAAATGAGCAGAATGGGGCCCCTTTAAGTAACAATAAGTCCATGCAGCTGACCATCACAACATCTTAAAAACATCTTAGCACTCACCTCTGGGTCTAGATTTCTGAAGACGTACATCCTGGTCTTCTCCATCATGGCAAACAGGTCAGGGTTATCCTTCGCCCACTTCATGTCCCAAACATCCTTACGCTCAAACTTGGACGGGTCTCCTGCGGACGCCTGGTTCCCCGTGCCGTCGTCCCCAGAGGCCCGAACATCCAGGTCCAATAGAGTCAGAACGCCTGTAATGTCGATTATGGCCAGACGACTGGAGAAAATAATGATTACAACTTTATAAAACATTTAACAGCTTTCAGATTTGTGTGTGCCGAGCTGGTTGATAATAGATATGAAGAGCAACAAGTTGAGTCTGCTTAAAAACGTTCAAGGCTTGCCTGGAGTTGCAGTTCAAAGACAGGTAGTAGGCTCTGTTGTTCAGAGTGTATTTGTGGAGAAGAACAACATTTGGGAGGCTGTATCTGTGGATGGTGCCAGACTCACGACCCTGTGAACGTACAAACAAACACAAACATTTTCATTTATTTTCATTGAATGATAAAACATGTGTATAATCAAAATAGATATGTACATACCACAATCAGAGTCTTATCTGTTGCTGTAATAGAACAAATGGGATCGTGAGTTGCCTGAAACAAAACAGAAAATTATTATTTTTTAATTTAAAACGCAAATAAATGTTATCCTAAAATGTAACATTTCCAATGTACGAAAGAGGATTAGTGCCACATGCATAATTATTTCTTGGAAATGATATATTTCCAAAAGTAAAAAACAATGTTGAGTTTTGAGATTAAAGTCTGAATTATGTGGAAAAAAGTCAGAATTCCGAGATTAACGTTAGAATTTAACAAAACCTGTGCAACTGGAAAAATGTAATCTTCCTTACTGTGAAAGCTTTTGCAAAGTCTGGACTACCCTCATTGGCTCCTGAAGGATTGCTGTCAATGTGGTAAACCCTGGAGAAGACAGAGAGTGAGAACAAATGAGGATGACGAGTCAGACAGACAGACAAACTGTTGCCCTGTGCACCGAGGTGAACTGCTGTCCAGGTGCTAGCATAGCTCTGGCAGAACACCATGTCACACCCAGGCTGCCTGGAACCTCAGAGGCATTTGATTCAGATGAATGAATCCTTTACATTCATCTGAATCAAAGGTCACAACCCTACACGGAAACACTGAGCCAATAAACCCAAGGTGTCATCCGCTGATTCACAGACCTTGTGGTTATCTTGCCTCCCTGTAACTTTCCACAATCTGCATTTTGAGTACTGTATGTTATAATGTTGGTACGAGCGTCCAGATAAACTAGTATCGGGGGCCATTACTCATTGAGTGATGCTGTTGTGCCATTGTTTCTTCTCATAAAGTCTACTGAAAGATGTCTAGCCTGTTATGTGGAGCAAACCCTGTGCCAGACATGTGAAATGGTTACATTTCAATAACTGGTCATCATCTGGTCATATGATCATTTAGGAAGCACTGGCAGTGATCTTATTTATGTTGATGCGAAGACTGGATATTGAAAAAGGAATCTCATTAACAATAACATTTAAAAAAAATTACCAATAAATATTTGAAGTGATTTTAAAGTGTTACATTTGGGAATGGACTTTGGTGTGGTGGTACAATGATTTTATAATTGTGTTGGTTATTTATTTAAAAAAGAACCTTGTGAACCGATTCTGCACTTAGTTGAATTGTGATAAGAATATCAAAATGTGCATCCTAAATATCACCCCTCCAACACACACACACACGCAGCTTGACTTAAACTTGAGCCCCCCTTTCCAAGCCTCAAGGATCCTTCTTAGGATATTCTGCCACCAACACCATCACTTCATTGTATTATATAGTATCAGAGATTTGAATGAGCCCAAGCCCTTACAAACAACTCTTCGCTGCCGGTTCTCGCAAGTCTCAGTACGTCTAAACTTGCCGGGTCACCAGGCTCAACCAAGTCCGCGCCACGAAGTTCACAGACAGAAGACCTCCAAAGAGGAGTAAACGGGAGTACTACCTATCAGTTCCCTTAGACGACCTAAATGATGCGTGTCTTTATACGTCTCAACAAGGAGAGAAAATTTTTCAATGTCTCTTTGTCTTTATTCTAATGTAACTAAATAAAATTTCGTCAAACCATGTTCATTGACGTTCTCTTAAGTAAAATAAAAATTGGAACCGTTCAATAATAATATACTATTAAAGAAAAAATAAATATCATACATAAGAAACTTAATATTAAACCAAAAATTTTATAAATTATTAAATATTATATAAAGATAATAAAGGTGTAATAAGAATATATAACCATCATAATACATTTGGTAAATGTATATGAAATACAGATATAAAAATTATAGAGAGAGAATCAAAAAAAGAAATTTATTTATAAATATATAAAGTAGGGTCTTACGCTAGTTGGTATTATTGGATTGAAAGGGTACCAACGTCATAACAGTCATAATTAAACTAAGTTTTATTTTACACTTATGGATTACCGATTAATAATATATGTTACTTGTGGTTACCAAACTGTTTTTGTTTTTTAGGACAATTAACTAAGGAATGTATATAACAAGTTGATACACACAGAGGACAGAGGACAGGGACCGGTCTAGGTGATAAAAAAGCACCGTGGTACTGGTTCTATGAAAACACTAACGACGTAGGTCTCTCGCAAGATGGACACCGTCATGTCTCACCGTTTCTTTGACTGGCGCGACCTCTAAGTTGGGTCCACTGGTCTTGGTTCTTCCTCCCCCTCTCTCTCCACTCGACAAAGGTCTGTAAATGATAAGGTTGCCTCGAGTCAAGATTCGGAACTACATTATTCTGCACATAAAAATCATCTTTGGTCTTCACCTAACCGTGTTTTATATCTAGCGGCAACAGATCAAAGTGGTAGTTCAAATAAACTGGGGCTAGGGTTAGGTTCATTAAATTATGACTCGTAGATTGGCAATAGATAAAGGACACATTTTGATCTAAAAAGGACTTATTTATCAAAATGTCTCGCTGATTATGGTTAATTAGTATGTAAATATGACTATTAACCTTTCTTCGGACGTAGGTCGACAAAAATACCTAACTAAGTTGTTGCAAAGTTGCTACTTATTATAATCATAGACTAGTATAAAGGCTAGTCCTTATGAGTGGTTGTTGTGAGTGTAGGTGTCACCGTCAGAATTTATTTTCACCGACTCACCAAACA
>NW_011345269.1:407774-413464 GCF_000735185.1 Notothenia coriiceps | reverse complement strand
CGGACTTTCTCACACACACACACTCGGTGGGACGTTGCAAGGCTCGCTGCTGCGAGGAGCGGGTCACTGTGAGCTGGCTCACTGGTGTGGGCTTGCGAATCCAGAATGTATGACATTTTTGTTTTTTTAATTGCATTACAGAAAATAAAGAACTTTATCACAATATTCTAATTTTCTGAGACAGTCCTGTATATATAAATTAAGGTGAAAGGTCTATGGAAGATAATTAAAATACCACCTATAAAAAAATTACTATAAAATGTCTAAAATATATTTTATGAATTCAAATGAAAGTTTTAGATAAGAACATACCAATTAAAATATTAAAAGATACTATACAGCAGGAGCTCTAATTTATGCATTTTAAACATATTACACATGAGACCTTTATCACCTCATATAGGATGCGCTGTAGATCTCGCCATTTTCCGTTAGAAACTAATCTGCTTGCTTCCAGAACCATCCCATGCTTCCTCCTCCTCCTACTACTCCTCCTACCCCCCTTCCCCCTGCATCCCTCCATCTCCCTTCATTCCACATAATGACTGACCACCACCTCCAACCATCAGCTTGATAACCCTCCCTCCTCCATCCCTGGTCCTCCCTGTAGGGGGCACCCTGTCCCGGCACTCCTCTCTGCCCACCACGCGCCTGCAGCAGCTCTCCAGAGCCCCCCTCTCCGCCCCTCAGACCGACGACTCCTACACCCTGTACGCACCCCCTACCCACGTGGTGCTGCCGCTAGCCAACGGCCTCACTACCAACACAGGTATACACTCACTCAGGACTCACTGGTCAAACTGTAGACTGTTTAATGGATCCCGTGCTTATCCAGAATCTTACATGCCCCTTTTAATGGGACATTTTGGATGTCTTAAAGTGGGGTTTAATTACTTCTCCATAGTCAGTGTATGAACAATTAACAGGAACTAGCTCAATGTTCACTCTTCAAAGATTCAAATGAACTAATTCACTTTCATAATTTTTTCCCCCCCCAAAAAGTAAGTGTTAAATGTTTTTGTGTATTTAAATAAGCCATTCCGAGCTATTCTTTATCAGTAGAACCTCGTCCTCCTAGACATACAGCCACGATGATTTCCTCTGCCCACTTCCTAACCTTATCATTTATTGCATACTATACAATCACAGGCAGAGATGACAAGAAAAGGGAGTTTAGGTTTTACCACTCAAAACAATGTGTTTTATTCTGCAGAAATGAGAAAAAAGGTGCAAGCTATACTCTATTAAGGATTATAATGTGCCCTTGCTTATCCAGGATCTGTGATGCGCCTTTAAAAGAATCATTTGCATGTGTTTAAGTGAGGTTGTATGAGGAACTTATGCATCTACATATTAAATATAGTAGATTACATTTGTAGAAACCGACAGGAGTACCAGCAAAACATAAAACTTCAGTTCACACAAATTAAAATGAGCTAGTTAACTTTCAATGTTTGCTATTGAGCAACTTGAGGCTTATCCGTTTCAATAGCCATCCATCCCCCAAAGATGGCTTTTTCTCTCCTCACTTCCTGAGCTAAATAAATGAATATACACCACTTATAACCATAGACAGAGTGTGTCAGTGTATAACCTACAGTAGATGTTGTTTGTAGATTCAGACAGGATTAGCAGCAAAGAGCTATGCAATGAACTGCTGCAGACTTTTTTGCATTTTAGTGAATTGGAAAAAACAGTAATTTCACCTCCCAGAAGATGGGACTGCTGGTCTACTTCTGCCTCGATAAGTTAGTTTGGTTGTTTTGTGTGATTTTGGACTCCAAAAGTCTAAATCGGATTCAAATGCATTTTGGAACCAACTTGGAAAAGGTGGCACCCCTAACTTAAAAACATATTGACTGATTTATTGATTATATTTTGAGTAATCGAGGATTTGTCCGACTTTCCCTCGTAACTAAGCTTAAAATGTGCCTAACCCTGATACATTTGTTGTTCTCACCAAGCTTCTGGATCTAAACATTTCACAAATATGCCTGGATGAATTTGCTGCAATTTTTCTGTAAACCTGAATGTTTCTAAAAAAACAATTCAAAAATGAAGAGGAAGTCCTGCACTTTTTCACATTCAGCACCAAGTGTTTTCCCTTATTTACCTTCTAGAAGCACCCTGTAATGAAATAAGCAGAAATATACTTAGTTATGAGATTTAAGCTGTTTAGGCTTCTTCAAATATTTTTTTTTGCACTGCCGATAATCAACGTGATTACTTTATATTGAAAGGAAACCACATTTTGATTAGACTTACTATGAGATAATTGATCAGTGTGTGTGCTTCGATCCCTAACCTGGATTCAAACCCGAAGTATCTTCACTAATCTGCATGAAGAAGAAATCTTTCTTTTTCATTTCTGCTGTAAGAGTCCCAAAACAAAGGCCCGGTAGATGCTAATCTTCAGTCAGCCCTCCCACGACAGAACGCAGTCCATCAGTCTTTGTGTCCGATAGGTTTGTCTCCGGGTCGCCTTTCTCAGTCTGGGTGTTATTTCGAGGACATCTGGGTCCTCAGAGACTCGTGTCATGGTAAGAGCCCCCGAAACGATAGCTTCCCCCCCCTGGCTGTTCTGAAGCTGCCTTGCTGCCCCGCTCCACGCTCTGCATCTGGACCCCGCACACCGAGACATTTTAAACAACTATGATCTACAAAATGTGACCAATCTGACCTCAAGTCACTTCACGTCACGTCTCTTTACATTATCTCCTGACACCTCATGTTGCTTTACATTATCATGATCATTACTTTACAATATCTAATGTCACTAAAGATGACTTATTTCCCCCCACGTCACTTTACATGATCTTACTTCGCATGTAGTTAAATGTCCCATGTCATGCTTTTCTGGTTATTACCCGTCCCCTTGTGTGTTATGTAGCTTTTTATGCATGTAAACGGTCTGCAGAGTCACAAACCCTCAAAGTACACCCTGTAGCGAGTAAAACTCTAACACAGAAAAGACCTGTCTATGCTGCCCCAGAACGCCTCGTTGGACATTTCTCTTTTTCCTTGTTTACTTCTTGGGTATAGTGACGTATTTCGGGTATAGTGACGAAACGTCCGCGGCGTTACGTTTGGACAAATTTGCGGACTTTCTCACACACACACACTCGGTGGGACGTTGCAAGGCTCGCTGCTGCGAGGAGCGGGTCACTGTGAGCTGGCTCACTGGTGTGGGGTCGGCGAGACACCGCGGAACTCAGCCTGGGCACACACACAAACTCCCAGCCAGGCTGGGGGGGGCAGGAGCTCCAACAAGCCGTGTGGCAGAGAGTGAATACACATACTAGAGATGCTGTATGAGCAATGGCCAATGACATGGGACCTTTAATACATTATCACATTTTCTTACCGCGCTTCAAATGACTCAAATGTTGCTTTACATTATAGTCACATCACTTGCATGATTCATATACACCCCAATGTCCTTATGTATTGTACTATTTCATGTTACCTCATGTCATTTTTCAACATAATCTCAAGTTGCTCCATGTCACTTAGATATCTTCTTCACATCCTATCTCATGTCACTCATGTTAAATCATGTCACTTCACATTATATCGTATTGTTTCACATTATCTCATTTCACTTCATATTAATCTCGTATAATTTGCCATTTAAATCATGTAACTTTTGAATGAAGTCGTACTGTTTTCACATTATCTCAGCACTATACATTATCAATATAGTCTTTTACATCCTCACGTCGTTTGCTTCTTCACATTTTCCCTTAATCCCCTGTTTTTTCACATTCAATCAGATCCCCTTCACAACACTGGAGCAGTGGGTCAAATTATTTCCTGATGTTGCGGCACGACGTGCCGTTTTGCCTGTGTTTCATCCTTACGTAGGTCTCTTGTCACACATGTTTAGAATGTATCTACTGAACATCATTATTGTCAGTGCTTTATGAAACCCTCTAGCGCAAGACTCGTTGACAACCCTCCTCACCTTAAACTATTTGATGTAATTGATAACCCTAATCTTCATGCAAAGAGGATTTCGGAAGTCAAGGATCCAATATAAACACAGACTACTTTTGGTGGCACATTATCATTGACCTTCCTTATGGGCTAAATGAAACACAAACTCCCTGAAGGTGACGGTTTTAGACCAACACTACCGTGTGGCCATTGGGTGTGTTCGGTCCAAACACTCCTGAATGATTCAATGCTTTCATGGCTAAACCTGCCGTCAGTGCGTCTGCTACAGTAAATTCCCTGTTGTTGTATTAACTGGTGCCACTTAGCATTTCATCTAAACCCTCAAAATGTTGAGAGCTCAGTAAGTGGCCAGGAAAGTAGAATCTGCTATGAGTATTATCAATTATTAGCGATGAATTATATTATTGTGCGTGTTCACCGAAGCAACTGAACACAAATGCTGATCCCTTCACATGTTCAGCATTCTACACACTCCACTTTTAACCACCATGAGTTCCTACATTCGGGGTATTAAAGTGCACTTTCACATACTTGTGTCTGTGAAAGCACTCAAATTATCAAGGGTTAAGGTCTCATGCTGGACACTGGAAGGGAAGGGACTTCACGTCTGTTTTTAATAATAATAATGGTTCTGTCTTTAAAAACGTTACTACACATTAATGGACTTGTGGCCTGCTGCTGTGCTCCCCTGCTCAGCTTTTAGACGCAAGAAACTGCATTTGCCCCCGGCAGCCCCCTCCTCGATCCTTTTTCCCTGCAGGCTTTTGACCCCGGCCGAAGAGCATCTTGCTGGTCCCCACCACTCCCTTCTGGGACATCAGGACTTATTTGTTATTGTTGCAGCGTGGGACGACAGAAACAGCGGTTGTTGGGAGCACCGGCAGTGGTGGTGCCAGCACCCGAGTGCGCAGCGGACAGAGCACGGAGAGCCACCAACGTGCTCCAAAACGACTGCCAGCACAACGCCGTTCATTCACGAGCAACACCCCACAAGGCTATAGGTCATAGAGCAGGGTTCCCAAAGTGGGGGTCGCGAAGATTGATTACAAAATTAAAATTGTAATATATTATTAATAATAATACTTTGTTGATTGCATAGACATTTCAGGACGACTACCATCTGTAATTTAATCCGCGCAAGCGAGGGTCTTAACTCCCCTTTTTGATCTAATTCTACTTAGCGCTAGTTGTTTCTCGAAACTTTTTCATACCCAAGACCACTTAACCCATAAAAAAACACTCACGGACCATATCCTCAACTCTCTATAAATTATTCCAGAAAAACTAATTTAGCTCTTTGCTTACAGGCTCAAACATTACATTAACTAGTCCTAACATTATGACAGCTTTAACCTTCTTTACTCTGCATCTCGTTTCATTTCATCAATAAATTCAGAATAACAACTACAGGATATTACTATAAGCATTTAGTCAAATGCGATATAAAGATGCTCTCAGGTTTATACACCCTTCTTTATGAAATGTATGACTTGATCCATTTTTATGGTAGGTATGTCCAACAGGATCTCACATGATTCTTGGTCTTTACCTTGAGAGAATAGCACAAATACACCTCATGTAGTACGACACAAACTCTCAGCTGTGGTATTTCCTAATATACTATAATATATCAGTAAAACTATGGTTTCATGCCCTATAGTTAAGACTCTGATGCCTGCATGTTTCTGTTTTTGTCCTACAAAAACAAAATAAAAAAACGTTTATGCAGCCCC
>NW_011345269.1:405457-407736 GCF_000735185.1 Notothenia coriiceps | reverse complement strand
AATACACATACTATACAGAGATGCTGTCTGAGAAACCAATGTGAGTTTGGAAAATTGCACAATGTAATAATCTATTCTAGTAGACCTCAACAATGGAATTATGATCAGTAGAAATGGCCATGACATGGGAACTTTAAGAACATGCTTTCCGGTACTGATGTTGAACAATTCTTATTATTGACAATTCACGTCATATTCCAGCTGCTTTGAGCAAAAGGATTGCAAACAACATTCTAAAACTCTCCAGAACTGGGAGAAGTAGGATGAATCCAGTGAGCAAAGTGTACATGTCTGGGGAAATGTTCATGGAAAAAGCAAAAAGAAACTACATATGAAGGAGCTGCACAACATCTGATCAATTAAGAGTGAGATCACATGAATGAGTTTATGTTTTTGCTACAAGTTTGAAAATGATTCAAATCTGGTGGTTAGAAATAAGTTAGCTTGTATGACATCAGCAGCCCACTCCTCATCTCAGCTTGACTCAAGGCTATGTTGATGGTTGAGATGTAATGTGGGTCATGTAGCCGCAGTGTAGCATAAAAACAGTTCCAGATAAACAGCTCCAGAAAATATAACTGTTATTATATAATTCATCCAGTCCTCAAGTGATTTGGAGTCTGCCGTTTTGTTCAGTCCCCTCAAGATGTTTGTGCCATTATCTAGGTAAAAGCTTGGGAATTATTTCATTCATTACCATTAGTTGCAAAGACAGGATGGGCTCTTCATTTAAGAACCATTTTGAGGACCTGAAATCAAATCAAATCAAATCTAGCTTTTCCTTCTGCAGACTGCACTTAAAGTTAACAAATGAAATGGTTCCGTTTGTTTTTCTAGAAACTTACTTTTGTATTTGCTTACCTCAAGAACACCACATCCACGTCACATTATTACTCTTAGAGGAACTGATAACATCCTTCAATCTTTATTACAGCCATCCCCGCAATTTTCATTTCTGCAATTATATTTGCAAACACCAACTAAGCAAATGTAACATTTATTTTGCTGTCAAATCTTGCAGGACTATTATCTCACATGTCCCCCTTTTATTTTTAAACATCTTTCCATGGCATGACTGAGCTAAACCCTAGAATAGCACATTTCAAAATGCTAGTGATGACTCAAGCCTCAGAAAACCTACATTCACCGCAGTAACCGTGCAGGTATTCACAGAGAAATCTTGAAAGAGGAAGTAGAAATGGATTGCTTTTCCTGTCTGTTTCTTGCTGTGTGGTTTGATTACATTACTTCTCTGACCCCTGACCATCTGTTTGTCCTCTGATCCTGCAGCAGGGGCCCAGTGTTGCGGAGATGATGGTGTGTTTGGGACCCGAAGAGATCAGCCATCGATTCCAGAAACTTCTGCCATTTTCAGAGACGAGTTAAAGACTGGACATCGTCACGCCTGCAAAAGAAAAACTGTTGTTAAAGACCTGTGTGTTGAGAGCTACATGCAAACTCCTGGTGATTCTGCCAAAGCTCACTGGGACACGTTGAAAACATCCCAGTGAGAGGACTGGACTTGGACAATACTTGAATTATTATAAATATTGTGTAAAAGAGATAAAACATTTACCACGTGGTCTACTTGTTTTTTTGGTTCTGAGAGACTTTACAGGACCAGGTGACAGCCAAGGATGGGAAGTACCGTGGTCTTTTTATGCAAATCATTTTACCAAGCTACAACAGACAGATGTGCTTTACAGTCTCAATTAAATGTTTTGAAGAAGAGAAACATTGCATTGCATAAAGTAAATGTATAATACCTGAAAATAGATTTTATTGATCCTATTGTAGAAAATTGTTTTGAACTAGCATCACAGAGCAGCACACTGAGTTTACATGGATGTTTCCTTCTGCACTTTGTTTCTTGAGACAACAGGGCATGTTTGGTTTTTTCTTTGAGGGAAATAGTTTTTTTGAAGCTGTTGTTGGCCTGTGGGAAAATGTAATCGTAAGAAATGACTCTGGAAAAGCTGCAGATAGAGCCATACGAAATGAATGCAACTGATTATTTAATGTTTAATGTGGTTTTTATAGGCAATAATTTAAGNGTGTGCCTTGGCAGTCTTAGGAGGTCCCCTAGTGGCCGTTAGCTGTACAAATCCATAGATTAGCCGCACCGTTATATAAGCCCAGGGTCGAAAAATGGGAAAAAAGGCGCGGCTTATAGTCCGAAAATTAGAGTAATCAAAATGAGCAGCTAGCACGGGCAATGTTGCGCCAAAAATATTCTGTTCTCCAAAAATACTAACATAAAAAATATGAAAACCCACTTT
>NW_011345269.1:395315-405421 GCF_000735185.1 Notothenia coriiceps | reverse complement strand
CTGATTATTTAATGTTTAATGTGGTTTTTATAGGCAATAATTTAAGCTTTGTTAGTTCCAGGTTTAATATGTGCAATAAGTTCATTTCAATAAGTTTTGCAATAAACATTGAACCAGTCCGCCCCTCGACTAGTTTTGGCCAACTGTGTATTTGAGTTGGACACCCCTGCTCTAGTAGATCAATCTGTTACTAAAACAAAAAACTTAAAATATACATAATTAAAAACAAGTAGACATGTTAATACATTATTAGATTAGATTGACTTCAATAATCCAAAGCAGCATGTAAACAAGTCATTGCACATTATGTGAATATGAAAAATATTAGAAAAAATAAAACATAACTAAAAAGTAAAATATACACTATTAGGGGACAATTCCATTTGACTAAATGTAAAAGACTAGAATGTTATTTAAGACAACTATGTACGCTATTTTAATAAGTAGTTTATTTCTCCCACTGCAGTGTATGTGTGTGTTTGCGAGTGTGTGTGTGCGTGTAATATAATTTGTGTGTCAGGAGTGTGACGGGGTGTGAGTGTCACATGTCTCTGCAGACAGGCTGCAGTTTGACACCTACGCTCCCCCAGAAGGACGCACTCACAGCCGCTAGTGAACCGCAGCACCCGCAGGGGAACCGAGGAGAACCGAAGACATGGCGACCGGAGACAACACGGCAACCTTTGAGTCATGGCTCAGTAAGTAAACGGGAGAAAATAACTCAAATGTGTTGTTTTTCTTAGCTTCTTACTTGTTTATCCAACGTCTCATCATCACGTATTTGAACTTTTTAACGCAGCTGTTTACTAACTTGTCTAGTGACGCCAGTTGTACTTGTGTTTTCATAATATCGCGATACTTTGGCGAATACATTCTGAATGTGTTCATGTTTTTAACTTTAATTAAATGAGTTTGTGCAGAAAGTATCAGTTTCAGCAGGAAGTTGGTTACGTGCGCGTACCCGACGAGCGCTTTATATATGTATGCGCTCCTGACGTGAACGCGCATTCTGGCAAAACATTTTTATAAAAGTTGATGAACTTTCTTTTTTATTTCTTTTAAAGTAGGAATACTAGTATGGAAAAATACACATTTAGGAATGAAAGAACTGCATTTAAACATATACTCATCAAACCTCATCATTCAGGTTATTTATTAAGCAACATTTTATATATTACTGGTGTTTTGAAACATCGGTTGAACAAAACAAGCTTTAAAAATGACACAATTTCAACCTTAAACAAGTAAATGAAAGGAAAAGTGAACATATTGTTACACTCCACATCTGGAAAGTATACTTAGCACACCGTACAGTATGTATCATTTCCCTGTTTTTCTGTGTGTTTCATTTTCACTTCCTCATCAAAGTTATTTTTCTTGTTGCATGTATTTAATAAAGTTGTGGCATATTTTGAACATGTTTTTTGGGGTCGTTTAACTTTTTTCTCTGGTGTCTTTTTGGTTCCAGACAAGGCCACTGACCCCAACAATGAGCAGGACAGATGGGACTGCATCCAGAGCTTCTACCAGCTCGTAGACCAAGAAACTGATGGGTAAACTGAACAAGATTCTCTTTAATTGTACCTACTCCATGTGCTGCATGGGCTAACGTTTTCAAGGAAGGCCTCGTGCTTCTAGAAGTTAACGCAATTTTAGGGTTTGAGAAAGAGTTGCTTCACGTCCATGTTGCCATCACACCTTCTCAGTTTCAAGACTGTGCAAGAGGAAGGAGGAAGTCTGCAGCACCTTTTACACATTTGACCCTTTTAATATGAATGTAACGTTAATTAAAAGTAAGTCTAGTTGCCAATTAGCACTTACTGTAAGTAGGAACTAGGGCTGGGCAATATGACAGTAGGAGAGGGATACACCAAGATGAAGAGAATCTTTGGTTATATTATTACCGATCATTTGCACAGTATTTTATTCCATTGTTTTAAAATGAAAGACGAAGAAAACCGGCAGGAAAGATCGAGTATAATCTTTTATTTTGGGACATATCGCCCACCCACTCCTTTCGTGGTTCTGAACGTCATTGTTTGTATCTTATTACAAATATTTGAGTTTAATTGACAAGAAGCTGACAGGAAAATAAACAGCGTGAGTGTTGTTCTGCTTTATTTCATTAGACATGCATCAGAAACAGTTATCAACGCCTCAGTAGCTTTCAGCGAGGCATTAGCGTCTATAGCAAGAATATACTGTATGTTAAATTCACTTTTCGAGCTTTTTATTCCTATCTATTAGCTTAACTCAAGCATGGCAATGTGTGGAAGCTATGGGAAAAGTACTTATTTGATTGTCAGCATAACATGTTCTTTGCTCTCGCTCTACTCAGGCCTTGAAATGTGACTTTAAATCTAATTTGTTTCTATTTTCAGACCACAGGTAGCCATTCGCCTTCTTGCCCATAAAATCCAGTCGCCACAGGAGAAGGAGTCTCTGCAGGCTCTCACTGTGAGTATCACATGTCTTCATGTTATTCACAGTTTAATTTAATCTATTGTTAAATATCCTGGTTGTTCGTCTGGGAAGTCCCCAGAAGCAGCAAGCCACTACTTTAGCCCTACTTTTTATATTTGAACCATACATTTAATAGTAAGTTACAGGAAATACAATATACATCTAGTTTGGTATATGTGTTCACGTGCAGTAAGTAGACATGGGTTTTCATTTAATGCAATTCATCACGGGTTACACACGGTCATCTATAAGGTTTACGGACCAGTCATTAAGAAACAAAGGCCTTTGTTTTAACGCTGGGGGGGGGGCGGTCCTGTGGAAAATATCTGTGACTAACTTTTATCACAAGAAGCAAGTGACGAGGGGGATTTAATCTGAATATTGAATCTGCTGTGAAAGCTAAGGTATTTATCATTCAGTCATGTATCAATCAAAGAGATATGCAGAGTAATTCAAAATGAAAGGAAGCTTCATGTCCCTAACGTTATGTGACATTTAAAGGTTAACCGCGAAAACGTGCACAGACAAATGTCTTTGTTTTTTCTGTCGTGTCAAAGCCAGGAGACTTTCTTTTCTTTCATTTTCACTTCTTGAAAAAGCTTCTGTTGATGATGGTGTTCCATGATTTGGTGCTTTCCAGGTCCTCGAGGCGTGTATGAACAACTGCGGGAAGAGGTTTCACAGCGAGGCCGCCAAGTTTCGCTTTCTAAACGAGCTCATCAAACTGCTAACTCCAAAGGTAATCATGGAGAGACCGGTGGTTCCTGTCTGTGCATTTCAGTTTCATTTCATTGAGGACATTGTCAAATCTCATAGGTAATAATATGTGTTTGTTGTTTTGAGTTAATTCAGGCCATATACATCTAAATAATTCAATTGTTTTAACTTGAGATTCGTGTGTTTGTGCTGCGTTTATTTATATGTATAATGAATAATAATAATAATAATAATAATAATAACCTTCATTTATAAGGCACTTTTCAAAACCCAAGTTAAAAGTGATTCATGCAAGACAGCAAAGAGAAACCAACAAATAGTCAAATTAATTAACAAAAACTACGAGATGAAAACTACTATGAAATAAACAGTGAAATTCAAAGATTTTTTTTTACAAAAGTACAAAAACATTTTCGAGAAGCCGTTTAAAGTCCATTGAGAATATAGAAGACGGCATGAATAAATGTAAGGCTAAAGATTCAAACACTAACTTTAATTCAAATTGATACGTGAAGGAACCACACAAATCCTACACACTATGGCCCAATCCCAAACCACGCCCTACACCCTACCCCAACACACTACCCTTCCAAGTGCTGTTCCAAACCAACGAGTGTGGAGCGGTGTGGAGGGGGAGTGGGCTATCAAGCCCTCAAACAGCGAGTCTGCAGCGGTGCTGACTTGAGACCGGTCTCTACCTGACCGGAGTCAACGCTGTGTGTGTCCGTCAGGAAACACGCTGTTAACAAGTAGTTCCAGCAAACATCCACTGATACACTGCGATGTTAACAACCTGTTGATTTACAGACTCTCCTCTCATAAATTCATACTATTGCAATTAAAGTCAATAATGTAATCAATAACTTACTGAGCTCTTTCAGTTAAAAACGTAATAGTGAATTAACAAATAATTGAATCTACTAAACAACATAAATATGCATCATATTAATATGTACACAAATATATTGATTAAATAGAAAAGTAATGGAACAATACCGATCAACATGAATACAAGTTAAAAGGCTAATACATGTTTTTTAAAGTAGCTCTCTGAGGAACAACAGTGATGTGACTAAAGTGGTGAATGTTTGGTTGAGCAGTACTTTGGAGCGTGGACTCCTCAGAAAGTGAAGGACCGACTGACGGAGATCCTGTACGGCTGGACTCTGTGGCTCAAAGAAGAACCAAAGATCCTCGAGGCCTACGGCATGCTCAAGAAACAAGGTCAGGGTTCAGCATGCACTAGAAAACTCTTATTGTCATCTGCACAAAGCTACAGTGTAGAAATGGCAATGACAATCTTCTGACCTGAGCTCCTCCAACAATCCAACATATATAATAAAATACACTGAAGTTATTCACGTGATATATTGGCCCGTACACACGTGTTGGTAGTTGTTTTGATTGGATCTACTGTAGGTGTAAAGTGCCAACTCATATTTGATTAAGGGCCTTATTGTTTGCACCACTATTTAAATATGCAACTTCAAATTCGCCTTTTTGTTTGTTTGTTTTGATTCCAACTTCATGAGTAGTCTGGAGATGTACTGAAGAGTTCAAAGCCTCATTTATAATGTTGAATCAAACTTTTACACTGATACAGATAAAGATTTGGCTAAACTAATATAAGTAGTAGTAGGTTGTTTCCACAGTTACATTACAGTGTGTTGAATTGTCCAAAACTCTTGACATTTGTTGCGAAAAAGCAGTTTCGAAAATTGAAATGAATTCAACATTTTGATTTTGTTTCGATTTTTAATTTTTTTTTTTTTTAGGGTGATCTCATAATACAAAGTGACATTAGACATTGTATTTCCTTAAAAAAAGATATCACATGCAGGCCTACTGGTGTGTTCTTTTCCCAACTTTTAAACCATATAACCCTACATTTTGTTATTTCAGGTATTGTAAAGAAAGACCCCAAACTGCCGGACACATTAATAATGGCGCCTCCGACACAGAGAAATAAAGAGTCCGTTTTCGACCAGGAGGACAAAGCCACGGTGAGTCAGTTTGTTTAATATCTGATGATGTAACATTAACTTTCATCACACTAAAGCTGTGTTTCCGTGTCCTCAGTTATTAGCCAGACTGTTGAAAAGTGCTCGTCCTGAAGACCTGGAGACGGCCAACCGACTCATTAAGAGCACCATCCAGGAGGTGAGCAGTGCTGCAGCTGATCTGTTCATGCATGCATTTCTGATTGTATGAGTTTGATATTCATTTGTTTTGGTGTGTGTGTGTGTGTGTGTGTGTGTGTGTGTGTGTGTGTGTGTGTGTGTGTGTGTGTGTGTGTGTGTGTGTGTGTGTTAGGAGCAGGAGAAAGCAGAGAAAGTGACAAAGCGAGAGTCTGCTCTGCAGGATGTTGAGAGCAGCACCAAACAGCTCCGAGAACTCCTGCAGCAGAACACCATCACCGGAGCGACGCTACAGCCCAGCGACGACATGAAGGTCATTGCACATCATACACATCACACACATCACACACATCACACCAGAGAAAAAAAGTAGAAGTACTGACTAAACTTCTTTACTCAAGTCAAAGTAAAGAAGTATGGGCTTTGAAATGTCCTTCAGTAAAAAGTACCCATAACTACCAGCTGTTTTAAGTAGTACTGACCTCCCTTTACTATTAATAGAACAATAATGTCATTGTTAGCTAATGAATGTTCCATGCTGAACAACGGCAACATGACAACGTTTTCATTTGTCCCTCTTCTTTAGAGAAGACCAGGAAATAATGGATACACAGATCGTGTTCAAATCAATAGGCACTCAATGACTCTAAATAATAATGATCAGGCCACCAAACACACATTCAAACTAAAGGAACCAGCCTGTTTGGAAAATGTGAGAAGTAGAAAGTACAGGTATTTGTGTTCAACATGGAAGAAGTNCAGGCCCGGTTCTACGGGGGTGCATAAGGGTGCATTGCACCCTCAGTTGAGTCGTTATGCACCCTCATTTGAAAAAGTAAAAAAAAAAAAATGTAAAGTCAAAATTATTACATATATAATAATAATAATAAGAATAATTTAGTTGAAATAAAAAAAATTGTAATTGTGGTTGAATAACATTGTCTGCTGCATTTACTTGGTCAATTTAAACGGTAAGTAACGTTATTATGTCAGGTGTGCGTGACCTGTGCCGCTGCGCGTTCATCATTTGCAAGGTGCTTACACAGCAGTCAGTGATGGACATCAGAAAATGGTTCAAACAACCAGCCCTAATCGCCAACAGTAACAATGCATCTACTGCAGGTAATAACAGTTCAGATCATGGGGACATTACGTTACCCGCGGCCACTGTCGTGGACACTAACGCCCGACTCGCCGGATTTGCCCGCCTTGCCCAAGGAGGCGGAGCAGCCGTCTTTGTTGCCCCATACGCCGCCACCCCTCGGTGGCACGCAAGTGCCAGAGGACCTCGGCAAAACAGAACCTGCCCAGGTATATTTAAAAAGGTACCCAACTCGCCTGTACAAGGGTAAGGCTCTCATTTTGCGATTGGCTGGAATATTCATGTAAAAAAAGATGCCATCTTCTGCTATGCATGTAGACATTTCGGTTCAAGTAAGTCAGATGCTTTCACCACAACTGGCTACAACAACTGGCGCCATGCTCTTATAGGCACCGCTACGTGATAAGGGACTGGGAAGGCATGAATCAAGCAAAGAGCACATAGATCTATAGATCTCTTCATTTTGCTCTCAAAATGCACCAGATTGATGCTTTTAACTTCAATATTAAAAAAAAATCTTCCCAGGGGAGCATGCCCCCGGACCCCCCTAGAGGAGGTGAGGACCCCCTCGAGGGTGTTAGGTCCATTCCCCACTTATAAAAATAGCACTTTACCACTGCACCCTCTCTAATCTCAGATGCACCCTGACTCCTTTTGTTCTGGAACCGGGCCTGGGCCATAGCATTGAGCGCAGAGGGTTTCAGCAGAGGGCGCAACAACCGTTATCTTGCAAATGTAAACAGGAAGTAGGCAATATGATGATTAAATGTTTTTCTGCAGGACTCTGGTTGCTAAAGTGTATATATAAAGGCCTTTTTGGATTAGTTAGTTAGTTAATTTTTGTATAAGGTGTATGACTCAGGAAACATGATGGCATAAGGCTGTAATACGATGTTCTACTTTTTATTTACTAGTAATATTACAGATTTAAACTCTTTGCAACTTACACAATTTTCAATTAACATGTTTGTATCCATTGAATACCGGTGTCAGTTGTTGTCATCCAAAGTACCCATAATATACTTTTTTTTTTACATACATGTTTAGTTTATTCGACCTAACAGTCATCTTAAGAACACTCACAAAAAACACTGACAGTTGTTTTAGAACCGTCATAAACTGATCAATTACTTTACTGCTGGCCCTTCCTGCCACCGGTGTGGAAAAAGGTAAAAAACATCTTCCTCCAGCCCATGGCACTTGCTATGCCCTCCATGTCCCTGGTGAAGTCAGCACAGCCATTCCTCACAGTCTGCTCCCAGAACTTCTCAGAGTCGCAGATCTGGTAGGGTCACAAAAGATAATAAAACACATGCAGATTGTGAGGTGTGGTTATCAGTGTACAAATATACATGGGATCAAAGGTACACATCGAAGAGAGGGAAAGTGAAATGGAAAATAGCACAAGGGGTCATATGTAAATGTATAATTTTAAGAGGCTTTCACCTCTCTGAGTCTCTGTGAAACTTGTGCCAGCTGTGTTGTATCTTTCAGCTCTAGGTTGGCCAGGATTTTGAGCAATATGTCATCGGTTAAGCGCTCCAGGTAATCAAACTTCCCTTGACAAAGTAACTTTGTGTGTTCAAGGATCCTATCCCCGAAAACAGCTTCAACTTCTTCTACAGATGAGAAGAATGAGAATTTCCATTAAAGCAAATGCTGAGCACAAACAAGTATTGTTTTTTTTAAGAAGTGGAAATATGTTTAGTATCGCAGACAAGTGTATACAGCAATTATTGGACATATGTTCTAATGAAGAATCCTTACGCTTTAGCATTTTCTGATGTAGGAAATCATGATGGGATATCTTCTGCTGTTTGGGAGCAACACCCTTGCAACCAAGTCGAACAGAAATCTTCCAAGATGTCAATATTACCTGAAGTTTGAATAACAGTACGGGCAGAGTGAGGACATTATTACTTTATTCCAAGAGCTTATGGTACATATAAATTCCAAGGAATACTTATGTTAGGTTATGGTTTATTTAACTTGGATAAGTCAACCTGTATAATTTGGCCATCAATTCACTGATTACCTCACTCAATTTAATTTAAGAGGTGAAATTGTAATCATGGTACAAAGTCTTTCTTCAGCTTCTCAAAAAATAAACAAACATATTCTAATTGTATACTTTATGCCTCTACTCTACTTCATGTGGAGGCCAATTTTGTACTTTTTTGTAAATATATAGGTAGGCCTACTTTATAAATTCAGATACTGACTCAGAATATGCGTGCGTTGAAGCTTCAACGCTTCCGGCCCGTCCACACAGCGGCTTGCGTTAAAGCTTCAACGCTTCTGCCCATTCACTTTGAATTGGGTGACGTCACGCTTCGCCGAACTGCATTGTGGGGAGCGTAGCTCGCGTCGACTTAAGTGACTAATGGAGTGAGTTAAATTAATTCCTCCACTTTAACATTAGTACCAATGTTTCAGAAAGAAGTCGAAAAGTTTTTTATTGCCTTTGTATAAGAATTAACATAATGAAAATACGGCAGAATGAGATGAAGTACACCTCCGCGGCTTGACTAAACATGAAAAAAACAGCCTTACATATATCCGCAATCCCTGCGATGAAATCATTTAAGTCTTATGACTGAGTCTCTTTATAACGGCAACGCAACTATCGAAGTTGCGAAGCGCGGGCAGGTGTGTCCGACCGTAACGCAATTTCCGAAGGTTGCGAAGACCGTGGGTAAGTGGAAACTATAACCCACTGCCAGTGCGGAAGCGGCTTGACGTAACACCCCCTCCCATCGATGCGGCAACCGAGTGCCAGTGTGTTGCCCAACTTTGGTACGAAGTTGAAACTTCGAAGCTGACCTTCAAGCCAAGTCGGATTAGTTTAGGGCGAAACTACTCTTAGACGGTCATGTTGACGGATCGGTTAGACGTTTGGTGCACATAAACCGAACGCCTCTCCCGGTATCGGCGGTCACAGTAAAGTGAATGTAACAAAGTATTTTACCTCCTCTTCTCTTATTAGTAACGCAATGCACTTAGTGCGCCCACGACAGTACTAGCTCAGAGACGAAGTAGTATGGCCCGTATGTTCTGGCCTCCTCGGTCCGTGCCTCCCAACCGTTCTGCTATCACCACTTTGACCATCGCGAAAAGCGGACAAACCGCCACCTCCAAGTAATTAGGTCGACATGGAGCAAACCATTGTAACTCAATACCTGTCGATTCCGTCCGGTATCTTAGATTGAGAGAAAAGGAGGAGGAGGCAACAACCAACAACCTCTCTCGTAAGATACGGGACGATCGGACAAGGTAAGTTACAATTTTGCTCCATGTGACACTATATTTGAGGGGGTTTTGTCCGGCTTTTGGATGGTCAAAGTGGGTGATAGAGACGGTGGAGAGGAGGCACGGACCGAGGACGGCCAACATAGGGCCGCCATCTACTTGTCTCTGACTAGGTATGTCGTGGCGCACTAAGTGATTGCGGTTATCTAATAAGAGAGGACGGTAAAAATACCTTGTACACGATCTTTACTGGACGCCATACGAGAGCGGTCGTATCGTGCAAGCACAACTAACCGGATCGGGTCAAGACATGACCGGTCTAAAAGGATATTTGCCACTAAAACTAACCGACTTCGCACAGGCAGACCTTTTCGAAGTTTCCTTTTTTTTTTTTGTTTTTTTTTTTTTGCAACTTGTAGCAAAAGTTGAAAACTGCA
>NW_011345269.1:379986-395270 GCF_000735185.1 Notothenia coriiceps | reverse complement strand
GAAGAATTCTGCGGAGGAGAACAGGAGGGAACAATTAACATAATTACCGGTAGAAAACTTGAGCAATTAGTCATATTTTCTGTGGACAGGTGTTAGAGTTTGTCAGTGTGAGGTTTGAGGTGATCACGGTCTGGTTTCTCGACAGTTTCCCTGTGGTCTTTGTTTTAACATCTGGACGTGGTCCGACCCTTCCTGACTTAGACCGTTATCCATTTCGTCCGAACCCACACTTCTTTAGTTGAGCACCTCGTTAATAATTTTTACCTATTCTGTATGCTCTGGGGACTATTAGAGGTAGCTAGACCCCAGGTGCGTTCCTAGAGTGGGCACTCCCAAGTGTTTACTAGTGTTCTTGCCACTCGTTTTTAGGGGGCTTGGTGTGCCCTGATCAGTTACTGGACGTCTCTCGACCCTGGTTTCATTGTCCGATGTAGCTCATGTGTGATGCGGTGGTCCCTGATTTAGGACGTCACGGTCTGCACCAGGGGCGAATTCGTCATTGTACAGGTCGCGGGCAGACTGCAGAACGATCTCTCGTAAATTCTACTAGTCTTCTCCTTAACCCTCTTACAGTATACCAGTCTGACTTGGTTTTTATCTTGAAAACCCATTTTGAGTCCGATCTGCACACAAAACCTCCTTTTCTTACGACCTCCCCGTCCTTTCTTGTCTGCTGGCTTTCACCTTTGCGTCCGCCCCCCCCACCCCTTTCCCTCTGCGGCCCCCTTTCCCTTCCTCTTCCCGGTCTTCTCTCAACTTTTGAGAAGTAGTCGTTCCCGTAACTTCTACTTTGCACCGACCCATGACAGTCCGGTACTGTTACTAGGGTTTGGTGTGGCGGCCCGCTTGCTTCCTCCCGAAGCATTCTTCGTAAAGTTCAGGACCTCACCGGATCGGTCTAGAGGTCTAGAGTTTGGGGTAATCTTAGAAACCTCCCCTCAACTTTCCAGGCCAACGGTCGCTGTCGGGTTTGGTAGTCGCGAGATCTCCCTAGACGTACCCTCCTTTACCCGGTTTTATGGTCGTTGGTCACAATTTTGGAGACACTTGTCGAATGTCTTTTGCAAACTGAGACAGTACGGTTTGTTTCCATTATATTTTTCTCATAACTCGTACATTGAAAACAATAACTAGTTTTATAATAAAAGGTGGTATTAAACGTTTAGGTCAGTAAATTTATGACTCGTAGAGATGGCAATAGATAAAGGACACATTTTGATCTAAAACGGACTAATTTTATCAGAAATGTCTCGTCGTGATTATGTAATTAAGGTTGTAAATATGAACTATTAACTTTCTTCGGACGTACGGTTCGACAATTAAATAACTAACTAACGTGTTGCAAAAGTTTACTTAGTTATAATTATTCATAGACTAGTATAAAGGCTAAGTCTTATAGTGGCTTGTTGTGAAGTGTAGGTGTCACCGTTCAGATTATTTCCCGACTCACCCAAACAAGAAGGTGCCGAAACCCGAGTAAGTTTAGAGACTATGACTATAATTATGTTACTTCACTACCACAACCACCGTCTTATAGTATTCTTCCTAGGACTCCTGAACCTTTCCCCCCGAGTCAAACTTCACACACACACCACACACACACACACACACACACACAGCACACACACACACAACACGACACCACACACACACACACACACACACACACACACACACACAACACCACACACACACACAACACACACACACACACACACAACACACACACACACACAACACACACACACCACCACCACCACACACACACACACACAACACACACACACACAACACACGACACACACACACAACACACACACACAACACCACAACCTGTGAGAGCCAGAAATCTTGTTTGTTTGTAGGTGACCAAATACTTATTTTCCGCCATAATTTGCAAATAAATTCTTTAAAAATCATGTGATTTTCTGGATTCTTTTTTCTCATTTTGTCTCTCATAGTTGAGGTATACCTAGGATGAAAATTACAGGCCTCTCTCATCTTTTTAAGTGGGAGAACTTGCACAATTGGTGGCTGACTAAATACTTTTTTGCCCCACTGTATATAAAAAAAGAATACACCGCATGGTCCTTTTCAGAATAGAAAGGAAAAGCTTTGTGATAGGGTGTTGTTGTTGCAGTAATGTTTTATTGGACATACACTCTCCATGTAAAAAGAGAAAATCAATGGTCAATGTGTGTCTAATAAAGGAGCTGTTTGGCCACAGAAAGGCTCAGCTTGTTATTATATGTGTCAGACAATAATACCCTACCCTACAGAGGAATAAAAGGTGACGTAAACTTTCGCTTGATCCAATCTGTTTGTCATGTAACTTGTTAGCCAGAAAATAGTCAAAGTCTTTGAGACTTCTTGAAGACGTATTAACAGACAGTATTAAGCAAAAGGCAAAGAAAAACATTTTGTTTCGCTGTATGTTCCTTTCAATAATGTTTTCCGACATTTAGAATCTGAGCCTGTAATTTACTGAATTTATATATAATAAATGAATACTTTATTGACTTGAGCATGTGTCACTTCATTATTGTCACTGTCTGTATTTGTGAATGTCACTATTTGTGGAAAATAGTGACATACAAAATGGACATATATTGAAGTTGGAGAATGTCCCAAACAATGACATTAGTCGATTAGACACCAACATATTGAAAACAAGGTCACCTTATCTGACTTGATAAATGCTGTGCAAATGGCCGGATTAGGTATTTTATTATAAGTTCTCGTCGTCTATGAGAACGTTTTTTACCATAATATAATAAGTTTAGAAAAAATGAATAAAAAGCAAGCCGAAAGTGTTGCCATGTACCTTGTAGTCTGGTCTAATGTTGGCAAAGTAGATGTAGGAGTCCACAGCCAGGCCGATCCGCAGCCCTCCCCCCTCCCAGCCAACTCCCGTCATCTGCTTCCCCGGCACTTTGAGGGTTCTCAGATGCTGTCCAAAAAAGAAAAGTGCAAGATCTCAACAACAAAAAACCCTCGCAGCATTTTTTATATCTTCCAGTCTTTGGGTTAAGGTTAATGCAAGGAATTACAATATCAATGAACGAAGAACTGTCTCTAGTATTTGGAATTGGTAACACTGTATGTAAATGACATTGCATTGTATTTGTACTGCAAATGTCATGTATTCAACTCTGTAAGGTGTCAGGAACTAAGGGAACAGAGCGATCACCCTCACCTCTCCAAACGGGGTGTAGAACTGCACAACATTGAACTCTTTGTCCTGATTTGCGGCTCTGAGAGAACCCGCCACTGCCAGCACACTGCCACAATGATTCCACTGGATACTGACCACATTCATCAGGGTGTCAATACACACGGGGTCTGAGGAGAAGAGACTCATCACCATTGGTAAACATTTCATTCAAGTGTAAGCCGGAGAATATACTGCAGTCTTTGAGGGTTTTTGTCTCCCTTACTTTCATCGTTCTCGTAGCGCATGATCTGGCATCTCCCATTGTCAAAACAGATGGCGAGACAGGGACAGTCGGGTTCAACGTAACCCCCGGTGCCTGAATACCAGTGGATACCTGCTATACTGATCGCTCCGGTCGCATTGCTGAGGCAGCTGATGGTCATTTTCACCTGAATCATAATGTCAAATTATTATTTTGTATTCATTTTATGTAGATACACCAAGCACATGTAGTTAGAAGCAAGCAATGGAGTTTTTGGAGTGCTATGCAGATCAAGTCTTTTTGATATAACTAGGAGTCCCTTAGACAAAGTCCTACACTAAGGGGCTTTAAACAACATTTTATGGAACTTTATTAGGATAATTTCCTTTAATATAAACTTTGAAGCACAATATGTAATGTTCTGCCACTATTGGTTTCTCAATAAAAACAATAAGAAAGGCAAAGCTTGGTGGTGTAGTGAAGAAGAGCTGGATCAGAGTTTTTGTTGTAGTTTCACTCGGTAAGGATTCCCTCAATTATTTATAAGAGATCTTCGCCTTCCCGAAACAAATGACTCAATTCATTAAAACCCAGAATAAAGCAGTCTCACGTTAAATATCTGTGTTTTTCCAATTTAGTTTGGCGGATATAGGATGATAGCTCAAAGCTAACTGCTAACATTTGCTCAGCTTTTTCTCTGTTAACTTGGACATTCTATGACAAGAGTCTTTCATCCAGTTCAAAATATATAGCTAAGATCAACATTATCTGAAAGAAGTGGCATAAAACTGGATAAAATGTTAGTTGATGACATCTTCTGGCACACAACGCCGAAGAAAATATATTTAAAGAAATACTACCTTGACTATAATTAAGGATATTTCGAGGTTTTAAAATTGTAAAAAGCATTTAGGATAATCCAAGTACACAACAAAAATTAGCCCTCTGATACTGTATGCTAGTAGACTCTTCCTAAACACACAGATATGTTCCTGGATTTATGGTCAGACAATTAGCATCCTATGAGTCAGGAAGCCAGGTACTTCTACATGGGTTAATGCTAACATGTCTGATTTACTTAAGCTCATGCACTCACTATGAAGTTTCCTTGATTGTCATAGATCTGCACTTCCCCGTTGGCCATGCCGAACAGGAGGATCTTGCTGTCTGGGGACCATGCCACATGAGCAAGCTGATTTCCCTTTAGCTCCTTTCCCCAAATCCGGTTTCCTACAACAACAAAAAGCATTCATCCTAATGCACTCATTCCCTCAGTATGTGAACAATGCAAACCTTGTCATGGGCGACTAATGGATTTGAGGCTAAATCTGTTCGGAAAATGTTCATGATTGATGACTGTTTGTTCGATTTTTAGCTCAACATCTGTTTTTACCATCTACTGATCCAACAATGACCGCTCCATCTTCATACACGATGCAGATCTTCTGACCATCAGCGTTCCAGCTCATGCTCCTCACCACCGACTTGTTCCGGTTGTTGATCATCTCCTCGTACCACGCACCTTTGGGAAAGGCCAAGATGGACCTCTTTAAAAGCCACATTTATTACATGGCAACATGCACTTTTTATCTTATTGTAGTAATCACCTTTGTAGAGCATCCATACAATAATGAGCCCATTCTGGTCACTGGTTGTCAGCTTTTCATACTGTTCGTTCCACGTGACCACTTGTACTGCGCCTGCACAAAAAAAGAGAAAATTCTGAGAAAGAAATCGGAATTATGACATTTTCTCATGGCTACAAATAAATTAACTTTTGCTATGATCACAAAAAAAATGCACATGAGGCCCTAATCCTCTTCCGTAGCCTTGCACCTAACAATGGTTGTTATTTTATAATGCGATAATTTGTATGTTTGGCGACAACAGAATATCACTTACCACTGTGTCCGTCTAGAGTCTGGTTCATGGACAGATTAGAGGGTGCAGCAAGACCTTTAAGTTTGGCATCATCTGTTCAGGAAGCAGAAAGAGAGATCAGAAAAATAATTATTCTCAGTGAAGGAGTTGTTGAAAATAACTGTTTAAAAACCAGAACTACAGCATTGGATAAGTAGTCAGTAGCTAAATTCTAGCAAAGAGTTCAAATACTTTATTCTCTTTATGTAAGTGGCTTTGAACAACATAATCTGGCTCACAGAAAGAGCGGACAAGGTGGCACCCATTTTACCACCAGAACAGTGGATTACATTTTCAAAAGAGCTGTTAAAATCTCAATCACATGAGTATAACATGATTGCCTTGACTCTGAGAACATTCACACAAAGCAGAATGTTGGGGAAATGATCTATCAGTTTTTTACCAGACAACTTTTATTTTATCCTTTTGTCAAACTCAAGGCCCGTGGGCCATATACGGCCCGCGACTTCATTTTATGTGGCCCGCTAAAGCTTGCAAACAATATAACATGTTTATTATACGATTGAATGCCGCTAACTACATGTCCCACAATGCATCTCATTTTGTGACGCACTGAAGAGACTTGCAATTATTTGCCCTAGACTTCTGCTTTCAGACTTAGTTAATTATGAAGTTATTACTGTATCAGATAATAATCCAATGCAGAGGCAATAATATAATATAATACATTGTTTTATATATATCAAATATTTATATATAGTCTTAACGTTTTGCACTGGCTTGTAATACTAGTTGAACACACAATTTTGATATTTGTATGTGTTTTATATGTTTCTAGTTATTGTGCTTTTTATCTTGTTTTTAATTTTTTGTTTTATTATTTTACTCCTATTGTGTTATTTTATATGTGTTCCCTGTACAGCACTTTGGTCAACTGAGGTGGTTTTAAATGTGCTATATAAATAAATAAAGATTGAGACTGAGATTGAAAGTTACAACCGGCCCTTTGAGTGCAACCATAATACTGATGTGGCCCGTGATGAAATTGAGTTTGACACCCCTGTCCCAGAGCCCTAGAGAGATAAGAGCTCTGCCCTGTCCTAGACCAATACATTGCAACAAATAGAAAAATGAAAGATCTTGAATCTTGGCCTTGGGCTAGAATATATCTATCTATTTATTTATTTATTAATATTATGCTCATTACTATAAATACAACATCAAGTCTTACATCATTGAAAATAGAAAAGGGATTTTATCTAGTGACATAATTGGCAGTAACCAAAGTCAATTTAGCTAGATTTTATTTATCTTTTTAATCCAGCACATCCCATAAACTGTAAAGCATTTCACATGTCAATTGTTTATAGAAGCCTGTGTGTTTGTTATTTTTGTACATTTCCTTTAGGATTAAAATTGTACTTTCGATGCAAAAAAGCTGTTTATTTGCTAATGTATTAGCAAATAAACTAAATGAACAGTTAGGTATGGAAATTAAGGATGCAATTTACTATCAAGTGTTTAATTGATTTATTAATCTGCTTGTTTTTTTCTTGATTAATTGTTGGGCCTAGAAAATGCTTAAAAATAGTGAAGATTGTCCATAACAGTCCAAAGTGTTTTGAATGTATTGTTTTGTTAGTCCAAAAACCAAAGATATTCACAGAATAATGCAGGACAATAACATAATAAGAGACTAAAAGCAATATTCTCTGCCATTTTCACCTAAAAAATGAATTTAACGTTCGAAAATATACATACTTAAGTATTATAACAATTAGCAGGACTGTTTTTTACCTGTCTGACTCTCAAGCTTAAGCACCCTGAGGAGACCATCGTCTCCTCCACAGGCAATGAAGCCTTGATCTTTGTTCCAGGAGACACATTTCAGATGGATATTGTTGGGGATAGCAATCTAAAAACACGGGAAAAGCCACGCTGTTAACCAAAGCCTTTGTATTAATTGATGCACTAATAGTTGTAAAGTACAATAGTCTGCAGAGCACAGGAGGCTTGGAGAGACTCACCTTCTTGCTGAGGTAGATAAACATGGCAGGTTGATAACAAAACTCTGCTAATTGCTCACGGCGTAGTTATATTAGAACACTAACAATGACTGCTAAAGTTAGTTAACTTATTTTAACCTAGCTATGCTACATCATGAGGCCTCGGTGTAGTCGATGTAACGTTAGCATATACCGTTAGCTTTGCTAGTTATCTCCTGTCAAACGAGTTAGCATACCTACTACCAAAAACGGCTAACGTTAAATGTAGCCTCACAACCTTAAAGACCGAGTACTGCTGTAGTTTCTAACGAACGCATATTCATTAAATAAACGATTCAAATTCAAAGTCTCATTGCTTGTGTGGAGGACTACAGCTTCCCTCGGTCTCCCGTGGTAACCGTAAACCGGAAGAAGGTTGTCCTAGTAGGTTTTTCTGGTAATTGTAGTTTTTTTCCCCCTCTTCTAAATAACAAGCCGTTTCTTTGACTCTATTACTAAAATAAGCTGTTCATTTGTTGTTTCTTCGGGAACTATATGTTTTAGTTTTTGAATAAAAGCCAACTGTACTTTATTTGACTTAGCCTGGATGTATTATAATTACTTAAGCATAGTCTACTGTGGGCTAAAACTGTGGCCTAGTAGGCCTTGACTTGACCACCATACATAACTTAAATAAATTAGCAAATTAAACGTTAAAAAGTCATTTTCATACAACGGTGCATGTTATTATATTGACTAATTGTTTTAAAATTGTAATAAATATATCATAGTCACTCCCAAGAAAGCTTGATTTTTTCAAGCTTGGTTACTAACAGTAAAAACACAATACAAGAGAGTTACGGGTTCGATTATTTCAGAATATTTAATTTCCATGTGCACTTATACAGACATGTTGTCACAAAAACACCATAAAATACCTAACTGTCAATGTACACAAAGTGGCTTGCTACACAAATAATCTCTTCAATTTGTTTCACATGTTTTTATGATGAAGAAATTGAGCAGTGAAGTAATCTTTTAGTTGGATGTGAAATGGAGCTTGACTTAAATCTCCAGGACAGCTCACTGACAACTTGTCAAGGGTGTAAAGTTTTGAAGCAGCCAGAAAACCTTTGAACTCCATGAACAGTGTTCCGTCTCCCCATTAAACAATGAATCCTGTCTGTTGCAAACAAAACACTAATAACCAATTAACACCGCACAATAGTTGCAACATTTCAGGTTCTACGAAAAGTATTTTAGTAATTTAATGTGATCTAACAATGCCACGATCCAATTGGATAAGGATTTATTCTTTAACAATACAACAATACTCTTGTTGTATGAGAGATTAGTTGTTTTGTTAACATTATGGTTTGTTCTATCAATACATTTTCTCAGAGGAGTTGACACACCACACTAAACATTTCAACAAAAAACACCATCGTACTATTCATAATGAAAGGAAACTTTAAACTATTACTTCCCTAAAGATCTTGGTTTAAGTCTCAACTCACTGGCTTACACTGCCAAGAGGAATTGTAGCTTCTCAAAAATATACAAGGATATTTAAACATTTGCACCAGTTATAACATACTTTACAGAAGTAGAACCAGACAGCATTGTGAATGCAAAACAAATGTTTATAATATAAAGCATCTTAAGACATTTTGTAAGGGTTACAGATGATTATTTTCTTCAGGTTAAAAATGATTGGATTCATTGCTACTCTTGAACATGTCTTCACCGCTGTTCTCAATACTGCTGCTCGCCCTCAATCAGGGTTACTTTGTCTGAAAGTTCATCAAGTGGACAGGCTGTCAAGGAAATATAATTGAAAAGTGTACTCACAATCTTGAAAACGTATACTATAGATTAAAATCTCATGTATACTCATTAATAAAAGTATTAATACGGCCAAACCAAACGACTGTAGCAGCCAGCAACTCAAGCTAGTGCAAATGTCTAACATTTCAAGAGGCACAAAGCATTTTCTTTCACATAATATTCACAATTTCAAAAATGTGATTCTTCAAAGCCTTTCATGCAAAAGGATATGTTTTCTGCTCAGCTCCTGAATGGTGGACTGCACTTTTTTCTGGAACAAAATCTGAGCTTCACACATGCAGGCATCTTGAGTTATCTCACCTCTCATTTCCTCTGAAAGCATGAGAAAACAATATGGAGAAGGTCAAAGCATGCGAGTGGTTTTTCACAATGTTCAGTGTAGTTTCTTTGGTATACTCCAGAGCTCTAGAACAACAAGGTTTTTACTTTTGTGAATTTGCTTTTGTGCATGAGATTATTTAAAGAACATTTTTATTCAATCTAGATAATCACAACCTGGGAGTGCATAGGGTTAGAGAGGAAACATGTTAATAATCATTTAAAGTATATACTCACACATGACGTAAAAGAAAATCACAACAGACAATATGCAAATCAATTACAACTGTTTTTCAGTCTCTCATTCCTTAAATCAAGAGCAAAGCATACTTATGTCTTATTATTATTATTAACTGTGTTGTTAATGACTGGATCAGTAGAAGTAGTGCTTATCGTTGGACAGTGGCTTTAGTTGCAGTCAACTGCAGACGTCTCCATAGCTAAAGAATGTAAAAAGACAGACACAAGATGTATAAAAACTATTTAAACCCAAGTTCATGCAATATAATAAAACATATAAAGCCCCCTATTAGTGCTATAGGCTTGACCAATTTCCTACCTCAAGCTGTGCAGTGAAATGTACATGTGTGAGCATAGACGATTGGTAAGAGCTTGTAAAGGACTCTATATCGGGTCTGCATTCACAAATTGTCAGCGATTTTTGTAAGTTTGTTTACAGGTTTAGAGACTTATGGCCATACAAGCTACATCCTTAATGTGAACATGGATGCAAAATTGCTAGACACCAGTGTTCACCTCCCCAACATGTGAAATGTATAACCACACCTCAGGGCTGTTTGTTGTACCACTTTAAGAAATGTCTGATTGGACTGCTTCTTCCCTCTAATTTCTCTAACCAGGTCTGTTCATTATTGGTAGATGTTTTTCTAGTGAAGACCAAAGTAGAAAATGTCTGTGTTCACAGACTAGCATCCGCAAAAGGATAGGCCAATTTCAGTAATACTAGTGGGAAAATAGTCAAGCCTATAGACCTTTTAGGAGGGCAAATTCTGGTTGAAATATGACACAATATCAAATTAATTAATTTTGGATGTATAGCAATTGAAAAAGAAATGACTCCAACCTCACCCTCTCACCTTAAATTGTCTTGCATAGTTCAGGGTGGCTCTTGTCAAGTCAAGCACATGGTCCAACCCATCTTTAATAAAGCCTTCAGGTTTTATACCGATTTTAAGCTGTTGACACTGGGGACTCCAAACTATGTCCAGGTACACCAAACTTTATGGCGTATTGGTGCCATATTGGCAAATGTTCTCATGCCAAGCTCAACACTAGCTACACAAGATAGCTTACAAGGCAATAGACAGGTGGGTGAAACATTATTCAAAATAGATCTAATCCAAGTAATGGGAAATCTGTTGAATGGTTTAAATACACAGACAGCATTATGTATGTTCAACAGTGAATTCAGGTTCTTACGTGAGCATGTTTTCTGGTCAGAATTCAATACGTGTCCCACTTCACACTTGCAGTTGTAAGAGGAACCATTGTTGATGCAGATCTGCTGGCAGTCATGCCCCTGAGCACATGCATCTGAACCTGGAAAGAGACATTCCCATTCAAGTTAGTTTGTGGTGTCGTGCAGAAACAGTCTTTAGAGCTACTATGGAATAATGTCAATCATCTTGAGGTATTGGACCAATGTTTAGGGAAAATTAAAACGTTTCTTACGTGAGCATGTTTTCTGATCCATGTTCAAGATGTACCCAACCCGACACTTGCAGATGTAAGAGTTCCCATTTTTGGCACAAATGTGCTGGCAATTGTGTCCCTGGGGACATGCATCCGAAGATGAACCTGAAAAGAGAAGCTCACACCTCAGTTTTATGACATCAATAACAATCACTTAGCTGTTTGAAGATCATTTGGTCACAGTTCCCTTCAAAAGAAATGGATGCATCAGCCATGTGACCAATAATGTACAACATTCCCAGTCTCAATATCTCAGGGTTTTAAAAGCTAACCTTAAAACTGCAAACAAATAGCTGTGGTGCACTTGAGCAAGGCACCGGACAACCCCCCCCCACCCCCATTGCTGTACAATAGCTGCCCATTGCTCCTAGTACTAGACTTCTGGTACTAGGATGGGTTAAAAGCAGAGAACACATTTGACTGTGTGTGCTGTTTGCTTTGCATGTGTGACCATTAAAGAGGGTTTCATCCCTCCCAATTTTGTACACCCGGTCCGCTGTACTGACGGTTGTATAAAACACTAGTCGTGAACGCTACTGAGCAAAACAGACGTTCACAGCTTCCCTATACACACTTGCTGTCTGGTCTTTTGTACGAAGTAATTCTTGAGACTGGAATATTTTCTGGTACTACAAAAACGGTGTCACAAAGATCTAAAGGGATCTTACAATAAATGAAGAAACGAATGTACCAGTCTGTGTAACAGTATAGTGGAGAACATTCACACTATGAATTTCCCGTCAATCGGAGTAATCCCGCGCTTGTTTGAAAGGGTAGCACCTTAAGATTTCAGTTCTGAAAAAACTTATTACGAAGTCGTATTCATTATACACCTTCACAAATAAAAAGTCCTAGTCTATGTACAAGGGTCCCTGTAGTAAACGTTGTCTAAACACAGTTGTCGACTACTGAGTATGTAGACGTTTACAGTACACCTAATACAACAACTACCGTCTGTCTTTTGTACGAGTGCATTCGTGGACTAAACAAAGTCATACGAATAAACAGACGACCACACTAGGTCTTATGAGTTTATTAGGGTGTTGCGGAACTTCGAGTTTTCGTTCCAAATAGTCTCGACAACACCGTCAAAGTTAAGAACATCTTATCTTATTTTAACCTCCCTACTATTGGGAGATAAATTACCAGTGTGTACGTCTCGGTGTGTCGTGTGTGCGAGTTTTGACACAAGAGACGGAAAATTGGGTAGGATCCATGGTCTTCAGAATCGTCTGAATTCTGCGATTTTCTTTTAGTGTGTCTGTTATACGGTTCATTTAATGTTGACAAAAAGTCAGAGAGTAAGGAATTTAGTCTCGTGTCGTGTAATACAGAATAATTGACACAACAATTACTGACCTTGTCGTCTTCATCACGAATAGCCAAACCTGTAACCGAAATCAACGGTCAAGTGACCGACCGAAAGGACTATCGTATTCTGCACCATCGAGGCCCTCAAATAAAGTCCAAACCAAAGCTATGCTACACTGGCCCTTTACTTGAGACGGTCGTATGACACTCTGTTTACCACTAACGTCTTAATGTAAACGTTCCACTAGCGGACTCGCGCTGTAAAACAACTTACGACTGGTTTTTGTACGTGTACACTTCTTGGTGTTAAGAAATGGGTTATTACAATAGTGTACAGTCCTCCCTTCACCAGAACCGTAGAATGGAAGCTAATCCACTTTTGGTACGAACTTCACAACCCAACAGAGAAGTCAAACTAAACCTGTCTTGAATTCAACGACTTCGTGACACGAAAGAAAAGTCGTTTCATGGCATGTACTCGCTATAACATCTAACAAAGTTCTACGTTCCTTCATTTTCAAACTTATTAAAAACTTACCGCCGTCTTTCGAACCCTGAACTTTTTGACACGTGGGTTTGACATTTAGCTAACACGGTCGAAATTTCGGGGTGATACATGGAAAATATCCACGCGATAATAAATTACTACTCAGTAACAATGATGTTGACAACTCACACAGAAAAGTCCAAATCTATTAAGCATGGTTCGCTGTACTGACGGCGTTGTGTAAACGGAATTGTTACCTAAGTAGCATGTTAGACGGTTTACAGTTTCCCCCTATGAACAACTTTACGTCTAGTCTTTGTACGAGTGCGATTCTTGAAAACACTAAAACTGAACTATACTACAGGAACTGACACCAGCGTGAGTGGAAAAAAACATAATAACTATACGAAAATAAATACGTCTTTTCCGCGTAATCGGGAAAAACGGTACCTTAACTACTATAGACAAAATTTACCAACCGTTAACATCCCGAAAACTGGTTGACACCTCCAAACGACAACTACAATCGACACACCACAGAGAAAAGTCCAAGACTACGTAGCATGGGTCCCTGTACTCGACGTTGTATAACGAAAACTCTTTACGCGCTAAATGATAACGTACACAGTACTGCCCTTATAGACATAACTTGCGTCTGGTCTTGTGGACGATTGCATTTTGAACTTAAAATATAAAATTTGACAGCAACTCGTTAACGAAACTATTATCATTTATACGAGCGACATCTTTCTCCTGGAACTCTATAAGACTGAATTAGTCGGATTGATACTAACTAATGTGTAACGTATTTACATTTCACGAATATTTTCAGTCTTCATAGGTCCTCTTTTGGTCACCCTTGGACAAATTTGGACAACTAGGTAGATCTGTGGTGTCGTCTGGCGCATTCTGAAACATTCGATACAAACAATCGACAATCGAAAAGAGTCCAAGACTACGTAATGTCTTGATGACGTCCGTATAAGACACAGTTTTACCCTAAAGTGGAAACGGGTACAGTACTACCCTATACCAAAACTTACCCCTGGTCTTTTTTGCACAAGGCATCTGAACTTAATTGAATTGTAAATTTAATACAACACCACGAAACAAGTAAAGAATATTATGAAATAATCCCACTACTGATTTATAACGCTTCGGTAAAGACATCACCATTACATCATATACGATTACCACAAACGGTTTGTTGGTGGTAACGGATTGGTCACTTTCTCAATCCTAATCAACTAAAGTTAACGAAAGTGCATGTTACACAGTTACAGGGAAGTTTCAAGAAACCATGGTAGCGTTATAAAATAGAAACCCAAATAACCAGCAAATCGTCGTTCTCGGATACCTCGTGTCTAGTCAGATCCCTCTTAGTAGTTAACTTTGGAGAATCTGATTTCCCAGTTGACAGTTTCCGGAAGACTATAATAGACTTGCAGGTATAGTGTCATACGCTATACAGAGAAAGGTCCAAGACTAGGTACACGAATTACCAGGTACTAAGTCTGAATACACATTTGTCACTATTCAGGTATATAGACGTACAACAGCCACCCTATACAGACTTGTCTGTCTTTTCGTACGAGGGCATTCTGGGCTGAATCAAATGCTCATTACCTGGACAGAATCTCAAATAATAAGACTTGGGGGAGGATCAAGTAACAAGATTACCGGAACTTTAAATTTGGAACTCGTAATTCTCAGATTCACCAAAGTAAAATCCCAGTCGTGTACACGGGTCCTGTACTGACGTGTTTGTATAAACAACAGTCGTGACTACAGCAAACAGACGTTCACAGCTTACCTATTAACCAACTTTCGTCTGGTCTTTGTATCGAGTGCATCTTGAGGACTGGAAATATTTCTGTACTACAAAAACGTGTTACCAAAAAATCTAAGGGATTTTACAATAAAAGAAGAAACATGTACATTCTTGTGTAAAGGTATAGTGAGAATTCACTCACAACTATGATTTCCCGTCAATGAGTAACCTGTTGAAGAGGGTACGCACCTAAAGATTTCAATTTCTGATGAACTGAGAAACAGCGATTCATTCTACAGTCACCAAAGAAAGTCCTAGTCTAATGTACAAGGGTCCCCTGTAGTACGGTTTGTCTAAACCAGTTGTCACTACTGAGATATTGACGTTACAGGACACCTAGACACAAAAGACTTCGTCTGTCTTTTGGTACGGAGTGCATTCGGGACTAAACAAGTTATCGAATAAACGATCACCACACAGGTCGTAGAGTTATAGGTGGTTTTGCGAACCTGGAGTTTATTCCAGTAGCTCGACAACACCGCAAAGTAAGACAT
>NW_011345269.1:341786-379941 GCF_000735185.1 Notothenia coriiceps | reverse complement strand
AGCAACATCCTGGACTTATTTTAAGTACGCTTTTGCACTGCTTGTCTTAAATGTACTAGTATTTTTCAAAAACGTGACCGTAATCCGGGACGAAAATACATTTCTCTCAAAACATAATTTTAGAAGCAGTAAGCCTTCGTGGGATCTTTCTTGCCGAGCACGCCCTCCTCAGACACGACCTTGGATTTCGTTTGTCCTCGATATTTGCATGCTCGACCCCAGTTGCTAAGGAAGGAGATGGGACTTGGTGCTGGATACGAGGCTGCCTTCTCCTCAGGACTCATGTTGTGGTTATCTGAAAATAAATCCACAAGGCAAAAACATTCAAGAGCTTTAAATCCTCTCGGTGTTTATGGTAATAAGTTTCAAACCTCCTGATCAGAAGATGAAACGTATGTATACCAGACAATCCCATAACAACAATAACTAAGCAGCAGCTGCAGTGCTTATTGCCTGCTCTCACCTCCGTTGCATGTGTCCCTTAAACATCTCATAGAACTGGCTGAGATACATGACCATGGAGAGCTGTCTGCTCCACCACAAGAGGACACTCTTTGCCAGTCATAGGCAGGCGACGATCCCGAACTCCCTACTCCGCCACGTCGAAACCCAACTGGTTGTTCTTTCCTGGTCGCCGCTCATCCAGGGAAACAAAGTCACTGAGGGCGGGAGGAAGAGGCAAACATTGAGAATTAGATGGGACATGGAAGTAACGCAATCAATGAAGATATGGTGCAAACTGAAAGTAAGTCGTAAACAAATAAGGATTAATTAAATAAATATAAATCTATTAAATGTAACATGAAATAAACACAAACCGCTTTCCAGGAACAACTGAATGGGATTGTTTGTGACGATCTCAAGAAGATTAATTCATGTTATCAATTAATAATGATCTTCCTGTGAGAGAATGGAATATGTGCGATTTTTTCAAGGCCTGAAGCTAACACCTTGTTTTTATAAATAAAACAAAAATGTAAATATCTGTTCATCGAAAACCAAAATACATGTAGTTAAGGTTCATACCTTTTCACCAATGAGTTTCCAATGACTTTCCATGACTTCCTCCATGACCTTTACTCATTTTCCATGACCAAAAACACTACCTTTCTCAGCACGTACCTCTGAAAATGTGTTTATTTTAACATGGAACCGTAAAATAAGGTCCTGCATATGAAACTATGTTGTGCTATCATAAAACAAATAAAAGTAGCTTACAGCTTCTACAGCCGCTAACCGCAACTAAAAGCTCTCACCAGTTAACAATAACTCGACAGTTAAAGCCATTTTACGTTTCATTACTATAACGATACAGTATTTATTATCATTATAAGTATTACATTTTGGCGATTAGATAAAATATAAATTATTTTGATTGCACTTTAGTTACATTCCAGGTTTTTAATGACCGTAAGAAACCCCTGTGTAGTTAATATGATATAAACAGAATAAAAAAAGGTGCAATCTCCACTGTTTAGATAACTTTAAATAGTCTTGTCCTGCAATGGTGCCCGAAAAAATAATTCAACAAATTAAGGAATTGTTAAATGATTTCAGCTCAAGACATTAGCTTTACGATTCTCCATTGATTGCTTATTAAAACCTGACCTACTGTATGTGATTGAAAGGTGGAGAAATACTTGAACGAACATAACTGCATTACATCATAGTATATGTGTGGTGATAAACGTAAAGAAAGAGCAATTAAGGATACTTTGGCGAAACTATGGTGTGATTATTTGGTCCCATTGAGTTGAAGCAGAACAAGCTGTGAACATAAATCACCATTATGTCACGAGCAAAGTTGTTAGCACCATATTTACAAATGCGACAACTATAGGCACCATTAATCATTCATTATTTTATTTGACTAATGTAATGCAACATCACCCATCCTTGAGCCCTGTTTTGCGGCTACCACCTCCTAGGGAATAATCCTGGAATGTCTAGCTGCAAAATCTGCCACTGGCTTATTGCAACTCTGTAAGTCTGAGAGGTACATGGTTGGTTGTTTCTGTAAACATCTGCCTGGTGGTGGATGGAAAGAAACAATGCTATGAGCGTGAGATTCAATACAAAGCAGTCGTGGGTGTAAATACAAAAACAATGAGCTGGCAGAAACTTTAAAACTCAATAGATGAAGAAATCGAGAAATGACGTGGTAAGACACTAGAGCTCCCCAATTTACATTGCACACCATTTGATATATTTATAAATTTTAATGTTATATCTGCAGCGTTTCATTTCTTAAAATATCCAAACATCATTGGATTGATGTTTACTAGTTTCGGGGAAATGAGGTTTGCATCAATTCTTGAAATAGCAATATGATGTGATGATCATCTTTGCACCACGAAATCAATAAATGAGGTATCAAAATATCTGTCTCAGTTATTGATGATTAGCAAAGTTAGCGAAGAGGCACAATCCATATTTTCCTCCAAGCAGACTTAGATATCAATTAACTGACATTGAGCCTGCCTACATACTAATCAGGAAGCCTTATTCTGACAACAGAACTGGTCCATGTTGTGGAAAGCATTACTAATTCATTATATGCAGTTGAAAATACCATTAAAGCTGAGTCCCTCAATACATCTGCAACTGCACATACAGTCCATTTAAAACATCAAACTCCCAGCAACCACGAGCTTACTCTCCACTGAATCCCTGTTATCGTTCAGCTTCTACATGCGTACACGTGACGCAGGTTTTCCCAAGGTAGCTCCACCCCTCCCTCCTCCTCCTCCATCATCTGGCCTACCTCAAAGGCAGCAGAGCACAACTGCTGCAGTACTGTAAAGGTCAAGCAGGGCAGAGACACTTAATAGCTTCTAATTTAATAGATATAGCCTCTAAGAGGCGTAATAAACTACATTAGGCAATGCAGATGGGGAATGGTTGTTTTGTTGTGTGTTTCTTGTGTGGGGGCGGGGGGCTGAGGAGGTTCTCCCTTAAATTACCAAGAGGCCATAAATGGCCGTAGCTGTCACCTCATTTACAGCTGATGCACAAACTCAAACCAAGGTCCCAAACAGACAATAAATTAATCTGCAAACGATAAACACGCATAACATCAGCAGGACTGGTCATTCCAGGCACTTGCGGCAGTTTTAACCCTTTCATTCTCCATCGAGAGATATGCCTTGGAAGAGGCATGTTTTATTGCAGAAACAAAAATGTTTCCATCGTATTTAATCACTGCTCTTTATGGGGTGTGTTATAGGGGAAACGCTGGTTTAATACAGCAACATATGGGTGACACTGTGCTGCAAAGCCTATCAGGCATTTGACAACATCCTGATTTGCTAGTCCAGAAATAGGGGAAAACGTTTTGGTGTGGGCTCCTGTCATCAACTATAAACTCTAAATGCCGTGGAGTTAATATATTTACAAAGAATGTTAAGAGAGGTGTGTAAAAGCAATAATTCAATGCCTATTTATGCCTTATTAAAGAGGACTCTCTAGTGTGAGCTGTTAATTGAGATGCTAACAATGTTAGCTAAGCCCGATGAGTGACCCAGACCCAATTAGAAAACAAGCATTTTAAAAGTACCTTGTCTTGCAAACCGATATCAGAGCTACGAGGTTCAGATGGGTCCATTCATGGTTTTGTATTATTTCTTTCCAGATAACTCACATGAGGTCCGGTCTGTATCTGTCAATGAGGGCGCACAGAGCAAGACCGCTCTTCCAGACACGTAGGCCGTTACTTTAACATTCCTGTATCCCTCCGTTTGTTCTGGCACCAGTTCAGCAGCCTTACTGATCTAGCTTGTGATTCTGGTTTGGCAGAGAAAGAGAAATTGTAAGGCTTATGGTCCAACAGCACTTTGAACAAAAAATATAAACTGTTTCTGGAGCACCTACACATTTTATAGCCGGCCCAAACTCATGGCCTGGTCAGGCAAGACTGAGCAAAGACAAAAAAACAACATGGCGTCATGAACATGTTAGTACCATTTTAACCAGCCATGAGCAGTATTATTAACCATTAGAAATGGAGGGATGCGAAATGAGAAGGTTGGATAGGATGGAAGACTTACAGGAAAACAATAAAATTCAGACTAAAAAGTGGACAAACAAATAAAGGGAGGCAAAGCCAAATGTCCAGCCCAGTTAAGTACACACAAAATTTCTAAACGGCTACACAACCATCCAGAACAACACATCATCCCAACAATATTTTAATGATTAATTCATGAGTACTACGCCCGGTAGACTTTCAAACTGTTAAAGGCTATTAGGAGTCCTGAAAAGCAACACCATGCATTCGGACGGTGTGTTTACCTTGCAGCTGCTTGTCAAAGCAGAACAATTGTCTAGAGTGAAATAGTTCATAATTACATTCAGCAACAGTGATTGCAGCAACATCCTAAACTGATCAGCCTCGCATATTAAAAATTCTTTTTGTAACTAACAAAAAAATATATGTTTTTTAGAGCATGTAATAGATAACGAACCATGTCCTGGCCAACTTGGGTGTCGACGAGTTGATCCACAATCATTCCCGTATTGATCCACTTTCCTGTCCCCCTGTGTCGCAAGTGCTACCTGGGGAAAGAAACACATTGTATTACATTCAACACAAGAATTCGAATCAAAGAAGATAACAAGTTTTTTTGTATGCTTCAAATATGACAACAAATAATACTCAACCTGGCTTGGCTTGAGGAGTTAAGGCTAATGTCTGGGGATAACAAAATCCACGCTGTAATGACTGAAGACATTACTGAGTTTTCTGGCGTGGTTTTGAGGCAGGATACGTTATCCACTTCCCTAACAAAGAGGACCAACAAGTGTAGTATCACAAATAATGTACACATTTGTCCCATTGTACAAACGGCACAACTACAGTAACAGTCACATTCCAGTCAGAGCCTCTATCCATTAGTACTAGCAGCGTGGGGACTGGTGGCCTTTGAAATCACATACAGCTACAGGCCACATTTCCTAAAGCCTTAAGAGATAAATGGATTGTTAGAGGAGAGATATATGCTTGTGTGTCCTGTGCCATGTCAATGTGTGTAACAGTACAAGAATATGTATGTGCTGTCAACTATACCTCCCAACACATACACACAGCCCAGCTTTCACATCCCCAGCCGGAGTCCATGGCTGCCGGAATCCTCGGCGATAACCAGTGCCACATGGGCCAGAAGGGCCGGAGAAAACATCAACAAAACAATACAACACCAAATATGGCCACAGAAGGACTCGTAGATATAAAAAAACAAAAAGAGGTAGACTCGCCTGTGAAACAAGATCTTCAAAGGGGACACTATTATGCACATTCAGCTTCATACTTGTATTAAGGTTTCCTACTAAAACATGTTTACGTGCATTTAATGTTGAAAAAACAACATATTTTGATTATAATTTTCTTTCTGAATAACAGCTCTTTCGTGAAACGCCATTTAGCAACTGTCTCTTCAGTAACCCTCTCCATAGGATTAGCCGGTCCTGCCTGATGAAACAAAATTTTCTGGTCTTAAGTATTGAGCTCTTGGGTTCTATTGCAAAAACAACACAATTGCAGCAAGGGTAATGGACTGCACACAAATTCTATGTATTAAATTAGTATAAATTGACATCACTAACATATACAAGACAAACAACATATTACGAAATGAGATGAGGAGATAGGGTGATAGGGGTAACACCTAGACTGCTGAACACACAACACCGACAAAACCTTAAAGAACCAGCATAACACACAAACGTGTGAAGAGCAAACTGGTCTCATGACACACACACGCAGTAACAAAACCCACAAGGTTCATGAGAACTTAGGTCATCAGAACTTTAAGTTCTGATGAACTAAGACCAGATCGCGTTCACACCAGAATAAATCCCTGGGGGGGAATTAGGCAAATGGAACCGCTGACGTCACTTCTTCTTTCTTCTGCTTTGGTTAACTGGCAAGCGCAAACAACCTTCACGGCGTATACTGCCGCCCAATCCCCGGCCCGGAAGTCCCCGGAGTTGGGGACTGGCTTTCAGACTGCTGGACAACACACACACATACTGAAGCCGTTTCCGAGTAAATCGCCAGAAACGCCGACACCAATCCTCATCTCCAACCGAGCACCCATAGAATATTGTGAGCCATGTTAGTCTCCTGACTGCGTTTCTGCGCTGAGCAAGCTAATAATGCGAAAGCGAGGATAATAAAATGGTGGCTTTCACAAAACTTTTTTGAGTTTTTACAGGGGCGGGTTTGCAAAATCCGCCCAGCAATATCAACATATAGCTCTATTTCTCACCAAGGAGCCGCATGAAGTTCGGAAAGGGGTAAAAAGGTTCTACAAACCTAAATTTTGTTCCGGCTCTATATTTGTGGGTGAACGGCTGACATTTCGGAACTATATCGGAACTAAGTGGAAAAGTAATCTCCGGTGTGAACGCGGCTATGGAAAAAGCTTAAAAACTCACACAAACAACACATCCGCCACAGAGCCCCGTCAGCAGCGGTGCCGTCTGCGTCTGGCGCAACCATGGCGGCGTTCTCGAAGCGTACATGCAGGTGAAGGACGAACATGCGCTAACGGCTCGGGCTGGCCAGTAGGGTTGATGGCAGGAAAAGAACCAGTGGGCAGCTAAAAGAAGTGACAGCCTCACAGGCGTTAAGACAGCAGGACAACACAGGTCCACGTTAACACAACAACAACACAATCCCGTGTCCAAACATACCCTGCAAGAGAAGCATGAGGATTAGGAAGTTATATGAAAACTAATAAAAGCTGAGATTGAACCCTCCAGCAAAAACGCGATTCTGCATTGCGAATTACCGCATAATCAGAAAATGGCACAGAGGTTTTAAACAAGGCTGCATATTATGAAAAGGCAGGTATCCCCTGCATTTTCACACAGTTGGAAGAAATTACTCGTCTTGACGTGAAGTAGTGATGTATGATGAGATGACGTGACGTCATCAGGTCGCGCATCACAAAGGAAAACCCGTATGAACGTATGAACTCAACAAGAGAAAACACCCAGATGAAAAGAATCTGATCCATCCATTTACCGACGAACATTTCCTGCTAAGACCGGGCAAAAGCAGTACCGAACAAAACAACACGAAAGTGGGGGGAAACTATTTGACCCCGTGCAACTGTGGTTGGAGCATAAAAGACGTAAAGTTCGACGGTGACACCCACTTTGATTCATCTCAAACATTGGAAAAGTGCTTTCTGCTGCTGCGCGGAGCGAGAGAGAGGCCAAGAAACTCCACGTTCACCGACGGCATCAACCAAGAAAACGAACAGTGAGTAGCCGACAATTGAAGCTGGTCAGATATCGACGAGTAACAGAAAACAGAATGAGGCGGAGAAGTGTGTGATGTGTGTGTGTGGTGTGTGTGGTGTGTGTGGTGTGTGTGTGTACTGTGGTGGGGAATAATTAAGACAGCCCAATATTAAAAAAAATCTATTCTTTTCGCAACTTCCCCGCAATTTCACCGCATAAATCACATAAAAACCCGCATGTTAATCGGCATACCCAAGGATTTGTAGCCCGCATAACAAGGATTGGTTAGCCCGCATAATCGGGATTTTAGCCAAATAATCCAGATTTTAGCCCGCATAACACAGGATTTTTTGCCCGCGCTGTTCTGGAGGGTCTATGCCAGTAGTAAACGAGACCTTGTGGGTGAGTTTTACACTTACAACAATCAGCAGTCAAGGAAGTTAGCAGAGTCCTCAAACTAAAATGACCTACTAATAAGCATATAACATATTTTGTTGGCAGGGCTGGTGGCAGACAAAATCTATAAACAAAGCCAAATCTAGTATTGTGTGTATTGGCGAGCGGTACTATGTGACCACTTTAATAAAGGGAAGCTATTTAGAAATTATAACTCAACCATTTATCAACGCTTGAGAGTTGAGTCGCCAATGTAACCCGCTAATGGCTGGGTCCTGTAGAGTTCAAATAATATATCTGAACACTAACACAATATTACATAATAGTTAAAGATTTAGAATCGAACATCAACTGGGGGCGGCCCACGCGCGGGCCAAATCGGGGCGCGCTAGACATTCCTCATGGCCGGCACGCGCTGTGTGAACGGGGGCAGACACACAGTGGAGTGGTTAGTGCGTGTGGCCCCCCACCTCATTTTTTCTTTTCTTTACAAAACAGTCTCGTAGTATGTAGCAGTACCGGAGTCCACAGAAGAGGCAGCAGCTGCGGGATAGTACCAACGTACTGCGTAGCCCCTTCCCTGCCCTGAAGAACAAGTGATCCTTTCCGTTACGTGAAAATCGCTTTATGCCTCCATTACCGTGGGAACATGTTTCAAATGGGGGGTGGCTTGGGGATGTGCAGCCGAGGCCGGGGGTTTTGACCCCAAGGTTTGCTGCGCTGCTGTGAGGCAGATTTGGCTGCAAATAAACCGTCTACAAAAGACCAATAGCACTGGGCAAAAAGAGAAACGTAGTTGACAATGGTGGACAGCTTATATAAAGGCTTCAAATGTATTTAGTATATGATGAACATGTTTGAATGGGGGGGTGGACTTCACATCCCTAAGGGGGTCTGGGGGTGTCCCGCCCGGGAAAGATTTTTTTTAACATTTTAAAAGTAAAATACTTAACCCTGGTGCACTTTGAGCGCCCAATTACTAGATGCTGATCTAGGGGATACCAACTCATAAACACCCATGTGAAAGATCGGTTTGTCTGTGAACATAACCGATAACGCTACCATAGCCAATACAAATAGATGTAGGCTAACTTGTTTTATTTTTGTGGTTCATTTATATCTTATTTTACCAGTTAACATTTATTTATTTATTTATGCATATTTTTAAATCTCTCCAGTTTTAAACAATATTTTTGGTTTGCTGTCCTATAGTATACATTGGAATGATTTCAAACCTGTTTTTATTTATCCTAATAATTATAAAGGTGTCCCTTTGAAGTATTTGTTTACATAAATTGTGATCAAAACGTTTGAGACCCACTGAGATAATTTAGACTAAAGTGAGCTATCTAAACCCTCAGAGTCCTTTACCTCACTGAGCCTCTCAGTCTGACAGGACTTCTGATATCCATTAGCGCAGCAGAAGCTAACAACAATCCCCGCCGGTACCGGTGCACCCCCCCTCTCTATCTATCTATCTATCTATCTATCTATCTCTCTCACTTTGGCTGTGAGCTGCGGGCGCCCGATAAGCCAACATTCCCCACTTTCATCACTTACAGCGCCCATCGTACAGGGCAAATGGAAAATGTAACCGGGGTGAAAAGGGTGTTATCTTTACTTAATTATGAATGTTGTTACATCAAGGCTGAAAATTCGTTTTTTTGGTATTATATCTTGTGGAAGTGCAGATCCCTGTGCGCTCCGCAGTAGCCCCAGCTAGGAGGCTCCGGCGACTTCACAGTAGCAACCCCCCCCCCTCCCCCATGACATTTCAAAAGACAGTTTAATATTTTTTGTGACCAGGATAAATCACATTTAGCAGTAGTGACATTGTGTAAACTAAGGAGTAATTTAAACTTGACAGCCCCTTTAACACACAGCACTAGAAAGAGCACTTGCATTGGAATGAATCGTGCAGTTCACAAGTCTCTCCAACATGTAGCATCAAATCACTGCATGCTTTCTAAGTGACATGTTTTCACAGAGGGCGGTGAGACGCACATTCTTCCACCTTCAGGCTCCCGGGTTGTCCAATGCCGGGCTGACTGTGGTGATGGTGGGTGAGAGGCAGGGCAGGGTAGTGGAAGAAATGATTGAGGGTGGATTTCTAATTTGCAGTTGAAACCCTTGAACCGTGTGGTAACACCGCCCCTCAGTCGCCCCCTCCACCCTTCCTTTATCCCTCTCCAAGGGGCAGGAATGAGTCAATTGCATTGCTATAAAAAGGATCTGCCTATTACTTAGTATTAAAAAAGGACTTTCCAGAAGCTCCTCTGCCGGTAAATGATTGCTTTTCATTAACACGTGCCTGCGTCCTCCAAATACCCTCAGGCTTCAGACTACAGTGTGTACCTAAACATCATTAATGTCATCAGCTAACCATGAAAATGCACAAACAGACTCACATGTTCATCTAAAGTTGGACAGATGTGGTTTGCAAAAATGTTAATGTGAAATACTTTTGGAGACACAACCCAAACAAAGCACACCTTCAGACATTGATGTAAAAAAGTTATTTCCTGTTTCCTGTGGGAAATGGCCAGAGAAAGGAACCTACTGTGTACAGTGAGGACAGGAACACTCAGTAACTGTGCTTGATTTGTTTCCTAAACACTTTTGGCTTGGTTGGACCATTAGGCCTATGCTGGGCAGAAACAGAGCGAAAATAAAAGACTGGAAAAATGAAAGAGAGGGAGACAAAAAGGCAATAGAGGGACAGACTTCTGATTTAGATAGCCTTTACGGGCATGCAGCTGTTATATATACTACAGGGGATATAATGAGATCCAATAATTGTCACTAAGACACACAGACACGGACACACACACACACAAAATCAGACAAAGACACACACAGAGCTTGGCTTTGATGACTCACATGCAGAATGACTCCTTTCTCCATCAGGCTCCGTTTTTTGGCAGTCATCACAAAGTAGTGCGTGTCATCCTTGTAGTAGACAATGTTTTCCAGGTCAACACCTAAAAAGAGAAAGACGTATTGTTTACCCCAAAAACAATTGCTTTCCTTAATGCCAGAGCTGACGGTCATGTCATCACTAGAGGAGCAATTAGACGACTCGGAGCACAAAGCCCCAGAGACATTGTCATGTCAGCAATAAACCCTGGCAGGCTTGGCATCAAACCTAATGTTAAGCATTTTAATTGGATAAACTGACAAATTCAGAAATGTGGTCCAAGGACCGATGAGGTCCAAGGACAGATTATGTCCTCAGTTTTCCTTTTTTCTGTTTCACCAGTGCTTCCAGCAGCTCCCATTGTTGTATTGCTGTATCCATGTCTATGATTTCACATTTCCCCCCCACAGAATCGGTTCCTAAATCCATCTAAACATTACCATTGGTGAGTGAGAGTGAAGCGCATGCAGCTTGCCTAAAACCGGAAGCTCCCTTGCACTCTATATGAAAAATACATTTATTGCCATAAATATGATGATGGATTATCAGTAATCATTTCAAAGTGACACAATTGGATTAACCTTCAGCAGCGTTTTAATGCCATTGAAGACAACTTTTTATCAGAAAACAGCAAAGGTAAGACATATTTGCCGTTTTGGCCCCGTAAAGTGAAGTTGTGTGTTGTCTTTCCTGGCTTTCGCTGTCGTAAGTATAACATATCGCTACCGCGAGTTATGTGCTAAAGTTTTTATCGCTTTTTTTTCCGCTTGGTGCTAATTCATAGGCTTGGTGTTACCCTTGTGTTTCGTTTAGCTAAAAATTGTTCATATCGTCAATTAGCTGAGTTTCTTCCCGTTAAGTGGCAATGACACATTACTAGGTTGTTAAATGTAAAGAAGCCCTGAGACACAGTTTCGTGCAATATTGTTGTGTTTTCCCCCGCCGGCGGGGGCAATCGGGCTTAAGAGGTTAAGGCCTTTGTACACCAAGTCCCCATTTTTTGTATCTTGACATTTTCTGTATGTGACAAACCTGTGGATTCTCTGAGGTCTTGAAAGAACTTCTGGTTGAAGATAAAGGCCACCCCGCTAATCTCCTCGACCTTTGCCTCCGCTGAGGTGTTCCTGTTGATGAAGTTTGCAGTGATGGCAATGGCCAGCTTGCCCCGGAACTCCTTACGCCGAAACCCTGAAGGAAACAGATTCAAAGGTCAGAAATCAGACCTGCATTGTACCAATATTAAACAAAAAATGAGAAACCAACCACTACTTTTATCTGTTCTTTTGGAGAAAAAAAATAAGGTAAACTAACTAAACAAATTGTGAACAAAACTAACATTGCTTTTTATATAAATTAAATACATAATATTATTTAAATTAAATAAATAATATTTCACATCAAAAGAAACAGCAATGTTTTAACAAATCGTATTAAATAATCTGATGACAGAACTGTAAACAGATTTGCTGAAACTTTAAATAGATAAATAAATCCGTTACCACATCATGAACCCATGTTTGTATAATGGAGTTAACTCCGTGTGTTGCTGCTAGCATACATAACACCTGACGTGGACACGTCTCTCGTGGACGGGGCTACAGAGCTACTAGAAAGACAGTGGAACCCGATGCATTCCTCCGTCTGGATGTGGAGCACTTTTGCTAAATGTTTAGACAAATTGCTCGTGTTACCGCCCTGACATGCTAAACTCTTTTTGCACTTTTGGTAACGAGCATTGTCCACATCGAGACGGGTAAAGTTTAACCACACCTCGGAGCGCGTTCTCTCCGCCATCTCCTGTGTGTGTGTGTGTGTGTGTGTGTGTGTGTGTGTGTGTGTGTGTGTGTGTGTGTGTGTAGCAGCTATATGTGTGTAAACTGTCCCGCTCCATGGCACACAGGCGGGAGAGAGATCTCTTGTATGGATTGGAAAGATCAAAAATACAAAGAATAATCATAGACGCATTTTGCAGTCTTTCTACTCATTAGAAACAGAGTTGGCGACAATCAAACTGCAATATAATGTTTGTGTAGCAATAATATAGATGACATAAAAAAGATAAAAAGACCGATAACGTCTGAGCTTAACGGTACCACGGTCTTTAATAATTCAGCCGCGGGGCTCGGTACCCATCCCTATACCCACAAATTATTCACAACAAGTTTCAGAGAATAAATGAATACTATCAATGAAATACAAAGGCTTTACTTGACTGAGGACTTTCATAGCGTACCAACACTGATACAATGTTGTCAAATGATCGATTTGATTTCAAACCAACGAAATCCCCAATGTATCATGATTATTGTCCACGGGTCTGTGAAATGAGTAAAGCCTGATATTGTGTATACTAAAGGCTCGAGTGTAGCCTGTGCAGAGCCCTGAGCCGCTGACTAGATGGATATTAATAGTAACCCAAGCCATGGCCCTATGACAGGACAACCTTCACGCTGGGGGTGTGGCGCATAATTCAGAAGTACAAAAATAAACATTGAAAGTTTAGACCAAATTAATTAAAGATATGTACAACTTAAATGTTGAGTTAATTCAAATGTATCTTTTTTCACCATGAAACTCACGTGCATCAAGTTTCCCAACAAAGCTAATCTATAGTCTATAGCCACTTGAACCAATCAAATCTATTTTCCTTTTGACTGGGTGGCAGTTGTACCACTAATTGATTACTAAATCAAGGTCATCAAAAAGGCATTGTGCAACCTAAACTCATACAAAATCACTTCAACTCAAGCATATGCAAATTAAATATGCTTACTCGCCATTAGATCTTAAAATAGCAACATCTAATGTGCGTGTAATAAATAAGAGGCTTACATTCGGAGATATAAAGAGGGAGATGAAGTTCTTTCCTTGTCAAAAGCAGTACACACACAGAGAACAGAGAGAAGGACACACACACACACACACACACACACACACACACACACAGAGAGAGACACATATACACAGAGAGAGACACATATACACCGAGAGAGACACATAGAGAGACACATATACACAGAGAGAGACACATATACAGAGAGAGAGAGAGACACACACAGAGAGAGAGACACACAGAGAGAGAGACACACACAGAGAGAGAGAGACACACAGAGAGAGAGAGAGAGAAAGAGAGACAGGGAGAGAGAGCCACACACACAGCAGCTGGTGGGCTAACACACTCAGCAAACTTAGGAGGGGTCTCTCCATTTGGGCCCAGGGCAGAGCCCACCTCAGCTCACCTAGCTAGAACAGCCTGACCCAACACTGACCTGAACAGCTCACACTCACTTCCTGCACACCAAACATATACTGCGATATGTCTGTGGATCTGACCTACTGACATGCGAGTGTAACTATATTCTCCATCAGTGATTGTTATCTAACCGAAACACTCCACAGCACAGAATGCTTATTTCTTAATGTCAGATACCACATGTAGGTTGTTCTTCCTCTAGTCAGATATTGCCTAACAACCATTAGGCAATTTGTCTACAATACATTGTTGCATTTTTAAATTAAATACATTGTTTTTAATGCATTTGCCTTATTTTGTTGATTATTATTTATTATCTATTACATAGAAATTAGTTTTAACTCAGCCAAGTACAGAACCTTGAGAATTACCTTTGCTTAGGGTTAGGCCGTTTTGTTTTGTTCATAATTGACAGATTCTCTTATCCCACTCACCAGTGGGACACTTTGGTAAGTTGGTAGCCGATTTCAACAACAACAAATATATTTGCAATGCTAAAACGTCAAGTCACAAGACTATAAACAAAAACATACTGAATTTGAATCTGTCCCATACCTGAGAGTTCCTACATGTGCTCCACACTGACAATCGAGCAGCCAGCAGTATTTAGGGATTTAGTTATTCTCCAGTTTCAGGCCACTGAAATCTGAGCCAGTTCAGCAGCTCAGTGCAGCCACACTCACCACAAGTAGATAACGCTACACAACACACACGCTACACTGTATGCAGCGTGTCACCAACTGTATTTATACATGATGCATGCACAACATGTCAGACCTAAAAGGCTCGAGCTGTGTGCTAAATCATTCCTTATTTTATAATGAAGTATGTTTACATCCGCTAGTTTATTTTTAGTGTCCGAATACAGAGTATGGAAATGTCATTACTATATAGTGCATTAGCATAATCCCAAAGTCGCAGAATGAAATGCATCTAAAATGTTATGGATGCTAAATTACGGCTATGTCATCAATATGGATGATTGACCTGTGGTGAATGTTTACGTCTCAACTGGGAAGCAGTTGAACCAAATACAGCAGAGTGAGTTAGAGTTTGTAACTGATGCCGTGACATTTATTTCCAGAGGTGTTAGCGGCATCGAAGAACACAAGATGAATGTGTCGACCCTTCTGTCGATTATAACCCTGAAATATGGTTTGAAAAATCCCTTAAAACCCTTGCAGATACTTCCCTCAATGGCGCTCTAAAGGAGAGATCAGCACACACTGTGGATTTCTATTATTCACAGAGGGGATCCAAACACAGGTAATGTGACTCACTTGCTAGTTTAGCTTGTAATCCTGATGGCCCAGGTTTGGAGGTCTCAGGTTTGGAGGATCCGGGTAAGGACAGTTTGGGTTTTGGCAGGTTGACTTTGGGGTTGAAGCGAGCTGCCCACTCGAACTTGGAAGAGCTGGCGGCCTTGGCCTGCTCCTTGTCACGGGTACTGCGGCGTGGGGAGGGGCTGGAGGCCGAGCGAGAGCGCCGTGCCTTGGTCTGATCTTTTCCCTGTTTGACTCTGGCGCCCTGCGTGGTGGCGCTGTTGGTGCCTGCGGTGGAAGAAGAGGAAGAGGTGGAGGCAGAAGAGGAGGAGTCCGTCACGTTGCTACACCCAGCTTTGGCTGAGGCGGCCGATTTTGACGCCAGCTTGGTGGGTTTTGCAGTTCTGCCCTCGGTACGATTGGGGAGGGGCCCAGCGGTGCTACTTAGACCGGGGAGGGAGTCCGCTTTCTTCCGTTTCGGGATTGGTGAGGCCCCGGCGGCCCCGCTCTTCTTGCTCTGGCCTCGACCTGACGATGCAGGTGGTTCTGAAGCGAGTGATCGCTTCTTGGACTTCGCTGGTCCTTTCTTGGTCTCAGAGGTATTGTCTCTGGGTGCTGGGAGTGCTTTGGGCTTCTTGGCAGGGGTAGGTCCGAAGGTACTAATTTGGTCCGGAGCCTCGCTTCGCTTTAGCCCTCGGGGGCCTTCACTCTTTGACTGTTGGCCTGGTCGCTCTTGTTCGGATGTCCCTGCTGCCTCCGGGTCGTCTTGCAACACAAATGAAGCCACTGACAGACCGCTTCTGCCAAGAGGGAAAACAAAAAACATCTTATAAAACTACCCAAACTGTGAAAAGGGATTCATCACCATAACACATTCATTGTAGTCATTGAAATGTAGGGCTGTGAAATTAATCATATTGAAATAAAACGATTATTCATTTTATTAAAAAAAAAAAAAAATGTAATTGTTTTTTTTTTTTCAGTTTAATTATATTTAAAGTTCAGGGTAATCAACTGATAATCGTTTTTAATAATCGTGATATCAATTATTGACCAAAATAAATCGTGATTATGATTGTTGCCATAATCGCACAGCCCTGTATAACGATGGTGGACACACATGCACACACAATAAGCACCAAGGAGAGGAGAGGGTACCTTCTTGAGCTGTGCCCTCTGGACTGGCCAATGGCTGAGCTGGCTGCGGCTTTGGAAGCCTTAGAATTAGGTCTTCTACTTTCGGGAGGGGAATTTGCTTTGTGTTTAACTTGCTCTGACTGCAACCTGTGAGGTTGGAAATTAAAGAGCAAAAGATAGTGTGGGTTTATGTAATCAAGCCACACAAAGAAAAGAGACATGATCAATCCCTGAATCATATAGTCTTACTGCGTCTCCATAGCCTCTGATCATTAACACCTCTGGAGTAACAGGATCTAAAATGAGTTAATCAGCATTTTACTATAATAATAACTATAAAGAAAAACAATATAATCTTCCTTACTTATCTAACTATTTAGCATTAAAGCAATTCTTATCAACTTGAGAAAAATAAAAACATGACTCAAGTAAAAATATCCCTTTACCTGAAAGTTATTTGTTGCTCATTTAAATTAAATAAAAACAGCCTTTCCCCACCCCCATAAAACATGATAACTGCCTCTTAATTTGGATTTAGGTCTAATTTAAAGTAAATGCAGGTCGACTCACCTTCCTGCAACTGTGTGGTCTTGTGGCTGGGCCGCAGCAGTGTTCCTCTGTGAACGGCGCAGTGACCCCCCTGGATTGGAATTAGGCCGGTTGGACATTGGCACCTCTCTCCTGAAGGGACATACCCTTTCTAGACACTACCATTCACTGCAACAAAGGAAAAATAAACCACATAAGAAAACGAATGTATTATATCTACACTTTCCAACCACCACAGGGTCGTCCGTGGTTTAGAATTGGTTGCTGGGCGGTAGGTGACATCTGATGGGTGTTGGAAACCATCACGCTCACCTCTCTAGTCTGTTTGAGGTGATCAGGGGAACAACTGTCTCATCAGTTTTCGTAAGATTGCACATCAAATGAAACTCCCACCAGAAAACCCCTGACAAATCCTATTACTGACATGACCTATCAGCTAGGGGCAAAAAACAGGCTGCCAAAAAGTTCATGAACAGGGAACCAGATAGTTTCTACAATAAAAATGTGGGCTACGGATTAGACGGCAAATAATTATTGCGAAGTGAAGTAGAATTTTTTTAATCCAAAATAAATTGTTGAATCAATAATATGCTTTCTTGAAAAAAATAAAAAGAAGACTCAAGTAATATCCACTCAGTTCACTTCATGTTTCCAGCAGTCTTATATTTATCATGTCTGCAAAAAAGTGACCTTTAAATATCAACTCTTACTGTCGGCATCGCATTATAATTATTGGTTCAGAAAACAGCAGTTAATACAGAAGATTAGCCGTTTGTATCATGCTGTTAATAGTTGAGCCTATCACTAAGTGTCCTGCTAACCCACTCAACTTGTTTTTTGTATATATTTGTATGTTAAGACTGTTGACAGGCAGAACAACTGGAATACATTCACCCAATAATCCTCTTCAGAATATCCCCTTAAGTTATAAATACAACCCAATATGTTTTTGAGTAATGAGCAATGTAACAGACAAATAAAATACCATTATGCAGAAATCAGGTCAAACAGAACCCACAAAAAGATAATTAAATGGCCATTATATTACATAACCCTGACCAAAAGAGCTTCTTGTTGGGGTTAGGTGTTGGTATCATTTTAGTCAAGAGTGTAAAAGAATATAAATTTAATATATTAAGCATTATATGTGAATAATTAAACAAGTAAATTACTCACTGGATTGATTTGTTTTGAACACAAACACATAGTAAGGAGATGTCATCAATTGATACACAGAGGCTCTTAATCACAACCTAAAATACTTTTTTCCATCCAGAAAACAATGATTGTAATTTAGTTAAGGTTTAAATCATGATATCCTTGATAATAAAATACGCCACACTTGGCAAGCTCACAGGGCCATTTTAGGCCTGCTCTGACAGTGCATCCTAGTCTTTGTTTATTCTGACAACTGGTGCACCACACTCGCGTATAATGTGATTAGTTAAGCGCATCAGATGATCGGCAGCTTGAAACACTCGCCTGTACAAAGTTTCTAACACTACATCACTAAACAAACACGACCGTGTCCATTTGTTATACCCATGATTTACAGAGGCCTTTATTTCTGACGTAGTTCTCTACCACCAGCAGCAGCAACTAGCATGTTTAGCCACTCGTATCCTAGCGAGTCCTATACATTTTGACAGTAACTTCGTCACATCTATTTAAAAAAAACACACATCTCAGTCGCAAAATGTTGATTATCACGACAAAGACAGCCGAAAGGGTAGAAAGCGCATACCAGAGACTGGCAAGTAAAAGTTAGGCTAGCTAATGTAGCTGTGGTTACATGGAAATGCGTAGTTGGCGTACCGGTGTGTCAACCTCTTTGGCCCCATAAGTAAACGCACTGCTAAACTCAAACAGCTACCCTGTCTGCGTCTTGTTGTTGTATGAAATGGCGACGGACAAATCCCTTAAAGTGGCAAATAACGATAACACTCACCTAGGATTAGCTCTATATCGAAAATGGCAGCATCGGCTAGACCGTCTTTCCCAATGTAATTCAGCTAGCAGCAGGCTACGGAGTAAACCAGCCTAAGCTAACTTGGTATTCAGACTGCCATGACACACACTGATCTGTGTTTGGCTGAGGATCAAGTTAAATGGAGAAAAAAGCCATACATTTTTCGCAAGCAAGTTAGCTCACCTCCTGTACTGTTTGATGAGATGATTAAGTCAAAATCACACAACTGTCAAGTCGGGAAAAAAATGCTCTCTTAGCAACTGTCAATGCAATGAGTACAGAAGTAGATATCGGAATCTATAATGTTTTCTAAGCTGACTGAAGGCCAATGACAATCAACAACAAAGACATAATACATCTGTTGTGCAATAATTACACCAGTTAAAATTATACTACTGGCTGCTTGTTTGTTTAGCAATACCCTGTAATGTAACACTGTGCAACACATACATACATATTAGTCATTATAGTATGTACTACCCTCATCAGCTACCTCATTACTTTCTACTTTATTTTTTATAATGCTACTAATTACCTCTTTATACTTAATTATTATTTGATCTTAAATGTTTCATATGTGTGCATGGCACTTAAACATCTTTGGTGTAAAGATGTACATTTCCCCTCTGTTTGACCAACATTGGTCTTGCCACTTAATCTTGCAATATTTAATTTCTACTCAGTTTCTTCTTGCACTATTTTCTATTGTTTTTTATCAATGTATTTGTTGTATGTCATATATATCAATATTAATGTTGCATTGTTGCAGCAGCCTAGGGAAACACATTTGAATTGCAATAATCCCATTGTAGCTACTGTGCATATGACAATAAAGCCTTTGAATCTAATAAAGGAATTCTGATTCACTACAGCGCATGCTAGCGTGTTAGCTATTTTTTAGCCAGACAAAAAGAAGTTCTATAACATTCTCACTGTCAACGTGTCAACAAAGTAGAGTCTTCCTTACGTGGGTAAAAACAAACAATATATTTAGCCAAGTATCTTGACAAGAATAACAAGAACCGATGCTACGTGTTAGCAAGCTAATGCTAGCTTAGCCAAATATCTTGACGAGAATAACAAGTAGCGATGCTAACTGCTAGCTTAGCCAAAAGAGATTGTCTCGTCAATGACTCGCAAACAGTAGGCTGACAAAAATAAACACGCGACTGTTAGCTAGACACACTATTGTTAATAATTGGTATTAGTTTGGCTAATGTTAGCTGTCCAGTTGACAAAAAAAAACACTGACCTTAACAAAACAGAATTACTGCGGGGCAGCAGTCACGTATATGACGTTGAGCGTTGTCAAACCAAACAAGAGCGTTAAAGCTATCACCAGCTAACCTTAGCATGCAAAGCTAATTAATATTAGCCTTGTTGTCGCTGGCTAACGTTTTGCCAGCTCGACAGGATGCTAATGGGATTTTTTTGACGAACAACAGCTTCGTTACAACTAACAGATTCAGCCTTTTTGGGAACAATCTGGTCATATGTTCCTATTAAAAATGCACAAGTTGTCTTAGCTAGCAGCTAGAATGTTAGCTGCTAGCTAGCAAAAAAAAGAAATGGCCTCTGATACCTTTAGACACAAAAAAACAGGAAAGCAGGAACGGTATTCGAGATATTTTCGCAACACTGAGTCATAATTCCTCCGATGTATTTCGATATTGAATAACCTCGAAGGTCCAAGAAACTGTTGGCTGAGATGTCACTGAAAATGTCCACCCTTTTGTACAATGTTGTTACCTATTTGTTCCAGTGTTGTAGTTGTAACAGACAGTGCACCAGCAGCTCCTCTTTTCTCTCTACTGCTAGTTTCACATCAGCTGAGGGGGCCTACAACTGCAATATACATCCGCGTGATTCATCCGCCAGGGACTACTTAACGCTACTTCTAGGTTTAGCTAACAGCATGTTTTGTTTTTTTACGCTAAGTGAACTGTTTGTTTTCCCCGATACAATTTAAAACATGGCACACAGGTTTCGATATAAAGACGCCAGTTATATGTGTCCTATATGTAAAGATAATGATTGCACCACTGAAGTCATTGGTAACATTAGCTTGTCACAAATATGAAGTATCAATCCGCTGGGTCGTGAACCCCCCCCGTCCCCCACACGTTATACAAACATAAAACAGTAATGTCTATGATGTTTTGCTACCTGTACGGTATTCTTTCTTGAGTTGTAAGTTGGTGGTGTTGCAATAAAAAAAAGTATAATACAAATAATAAATATTATGCTCAACATAACCTCTCATCAACAATATTAACGGTTTTCTTTGCAGTTGAGTACATTCTGATATTTTCAGTTGCTTTGTAGTTGTCATGGTTACAGATCTGCGTCCAAAAATGGCGTCTTTGCTTGGGGATCATCTTTTTCAATTTAGTGGTCAGGGTCCTCCTCCTTCAAAAGATTTCTTCCAACTCATTGTCTCCAGAAATGAGGTTGAGTACTTCAGTTTCTATATAATAACTTTATGGTTTGATAAAACCACTATGTAGTTAAACTACAAAGCAAAGGCTAGCTTACATTTCATAGGCTACTAAATTAGTAAACGTTAGCTTGTTAGTTTTCAGTGGTGGAAAAAGTATTCAGATTCTTACTTGAGTAAAAGTACTAATACCACACTGTAAAATTACTCAATTTCAAGTTAAAGTACTGCATCGAGAATGGTACTTAAGTTAAAGTATTTAAGTATGATTAGGAAAATGTAGCTACTTCAAATATGACTTGGCTTAAAAGATATTTTAAATGCAAATGCAGCAAATTCTTACTTTTAATTTAAAATATTTTTTGAAGAAAATAGTTCTTAGCCGAATAAGTGTGAATACATTTTCTGTTAACCCACTCATGGTTTTGGTCACCTAAATATAATGGTGGATGGTTTAATCAATACAAAATAATCAACATTTAAGTCCAGTTTCTGAACAGATATTAGGAGCTGTGAGCTGCTAACAGCCAACGGTTGATGTTTCGGTTTTGTGGTTCAACGTCAGTGACGGCAGGGTGAGATCCTCACCGCTGATTGGCTACCGCGAGATTGCGTCACGCGAATTTGACGCTCGAGTAGAAAAAATTGAACTCAAGAGTTTGTCGCGGCATTCGCATCAACCGCTTCATGGGCACCGTTGGAGCGGATTCGCGTCTGTCCCGGTCTGTCCGCATCTCTGCATTGACTTTACATGTTACAAAGTTGAACTTTGCTCAACTTTTGAAGCGAGCAACTTGAGCAAAGCGAAGCGACGGAACCACAATGCAATTCGGCAAAGCGTGATGTCACCCCATTCAAAGTGAATGGGAAGAAAGGAGCGTCCACACAGCAGCGTGCGTTGACGCTTGGCGTGTCTGAAGCTTGGGGAATCAACGCGAGCAACGCGACCAACAACCAATCACATGAATCTCCCGCCCCCGACATAGAAAGCAAAAAACATTCCATGCTAGCTATATATACTGTCTATGCCTGCTAGCTGTCCATTCAATGTTAAAACGAGGTACACTGGATACTCCCCAAACAGGCGAAAACCTACCAGTTTCACCCACTATCTCTGCCACCTCCCTCCGTGCCTGGCTCCTCCGGTTTGTATCCCGGTAGATGAACAGAGACTGATCATACAGCACCGCGTGATTCACTAACGCAATGATTATTTTCTCCTCCATTTTATGGAACATGTAGAAATGACCTGCGGTATGCCTCTCGCAGCATACACGTGGTTTCTATGGCGCGGTTTTGGTTCCTGCACCGGAGGCCACCTAAGGTCATATGAGCCTCTTAACTGTCCATGAAACCGCGCGCGTCGAGCTACTGCATATGCATAGGAACTTTATAACAGGAAGCCTTTCGGTCAAAGGAGCGCTAACTCTTTGCCCCGGCGTCGTCCGGGCCAGATTCCAACCCACCGTATTCCCACGTAACGTGGGCGTCACTCGTGGTTAGCGCAAGAGCGTAGTCGATTGGGAGTCTCAACTTTTTACTTGTTTCACTGTGTGTCTCCTCTTCTTTGTTTGTCCATGTAGTAGTGGTGTTCATGAAAAGATATGTTGAGATTGTTACCCCGCTCGAGTCAGCGTAAGGTTCCCTTGTCCTTCACGCGCGGGTATTATTATTATTATTATTATTTATATCTATTATTATTTCATACATTATGTATTCTTCTTCTCCTTCTTTCTTCTTAATCAACTTTATTTTTTTTAACATTAACACCAACTTATGTGTACAGACTGACGTAAATGAACCACGTTAAATTTGGCCATTCGCATTCCGCCAAATTAATACAGGTCCACAGTACGCACTGCGACACGCGCCGACCCGCGCGCAAGTAGGTACAACACGTTCCACCGAAATGTGTGTTCAGTCACTACTGTAGTCTTTTATCCGAAGTTTGTGGTCGGGATTATGCGGTTGCTCATTGTTACGTAGCATGACGTCCATTATTGTCAAGTCTAGTACCCTGTAATGCAACTTGGGGCGCCGGTGACAGCACTGTCGCCTTTGGCGCGGCTCGAGCGCCGTGAAGGGACGTAACGCGGCGGAAGCGGCGTTTCCCTCCCCGCCTCGTCGCCGGCAGAGAAAACAAACGGGCGTATGGGCGGTGGGGCCCGAGCAGCCCGACCGTCGCGTTCGACGTTCTCCTGGAGCGTTTTGTCTTCGCCGACGGGTCCATAGTAAATTTTTCATGGGTTGAGCAGGACATGTTCCCTTCACGAGAGGCTCACGCTCAACCACTTTAGACCATTTGTTTTCTCTACGAGACCGCTGTACCCTCTGGTCAATCAGCCAAACGTTTCCATTCAGTCCTACGGAGTGGTGTTGACCGCTTGCTTGTGACCGCGGCTACGAGAATATGCCGTGGCAGCGAGATGACTATGTACCCTGACCCTGTCGCGTACTCTAGGCGTTTCCTCGTCTATCTGCAGATGACTCCTAGGGTAGGAAGGTAAAACGAGAAGCGTTTTTACGTGCGCGTCTACTCGCAAATTGAGTTATGAAGTTGGGTTTTTTTTAGAAGGGTCCCCTCGTACCGGCGGGCCTGCCGGGACTCGCTCCACTCCTGGGGAGCTCCCACAATCGCAGCGTAAGGGAGTGAATTATGTTCTTATCCGTTGATAACTGCGTGACGTGCGGAGAGATTAGGAGTTTCTACCGTGGGACTGAGGAAAACAAGACCTTCGGCCGGGACCCGTATCGTAACTCGCCGTCTCCCAAAGGTCGTCTCCCGCCCGTTTGTTGGCAGATAAGAACGTTACACTTGTCCTTCATTCCGTTATACTTTAGCTATTTACAAAAAAGACGTCTGAGACCAACGATTTCCATATATATTTTCCGAAAAAACTAATCAATGCAAGTCAATTAAAAACATATGTCCACATACTGCAGTCCTTTCGTACTACCGTATTCCGACATTATGCTACAAGATGAAAAATAAATCGTCATTTATAATATGTCTAAATTTTAGAAACGTTGATGTGTTAAAAGTTTAATTGGTACAAACAATAGGTAACTTATGGGCCACAGTCAACACAGTAGGTTTTCATGGGTATATACTTGGAAAAAAAAAATGTATTCCGAGCAAATGCAATAAGCTGCGATTTGTCTACGTACGAATTCTTGTGAGTGTTTTTTTGTGACTGTCAACAAAATTCTTGGCAGTATTTGACTAGTTTCCAATCGGAAATGCCGACCGTGAAGACCGGTGGCCACACCTTTTTCATTTCTTTGTAGAAGGAGGCGTCGGGTACCTCGAACGATACCGGGGTACAGGCCGACCACCTTCAGCGTGTCGGTAAGGATGTCAGACGAGGTCTTGAACAGAGTCTCATCGTCTTTAGACCATCCCAGTGTCTTTCTATTATTTTGTGTACGTCTAACACCCCCCTTTCCAACCCAAATAGTCAACATGTTATATGTACCCTTAGTTTCCTGTGGAGCTTCTTCGCCTTTCCACTTTCCTTTTATGTCGTTGTTCCCCAGTATACATTGTAACATATTACAAATTCTGCCGAAAGTGCGAGTTAGACTCCAGAGACACTTTGAAAACACCGCGTCGCACAACATAGAAAGCGAATTTCCAACCCGTCCCTAAAACTCGTTCATTGCTAGTAGCCAAATTACGCCGAGTCCATTAGTTTGAAGGGACTCGTTTCATTGAAACACACAGTTCCTAGGATACGGGCTTTTGATCGAAGTTGAAGAAAAGTGTCTACTCTTCTTACTCTTAAGCGTAATTTACGTTTACGACTCGTGTTTGTTCATAAGCAAAAAAATCTTCACCTTTATACAATCATAGCGTCTGCCCGTGCAGCGCGGCGTCACATATTGTCGTTAATACCTGTATACAATAAGATTACTTCTTAGGAGATGCGGAAATCGTAAGAGGACTACATCCTTTCACGTACTACCCTATAGAAGACGACAACCCTCGTTGTGGGCAACGTTGGTCAGCCTGTGTCTTAGAATTTCACGTTATAAGGACTTCAAACTATATTGTCAAGTGCCGCTTCACTCCTGTAATAATTGAAATAAGGTTCTCGAATAACCATCGTATATGTTAACGGTTTCCCTTCATGAAATACAACTCCATACCAAATAATTGACCTGATTCAGTTGGACATATTAACAAGTAGTTTAAGTCGACTAATGGACCCTCAGAATGAGCGAGTGAGTTAAATTAATTCTCCACTTTAACATTAGTACCATGTTTCAGAAAGAAGTCGAAGAGTTTTTTATTTGTTTGTATAGTATTACATATTGAAATACCGGAGATGACGATGAAGTACACCTCCGGTTAAAACATGAAAAAAACATTTATATTGATCCATCCGGATAGAAATTATTTTAAGTCTATGACTGAGTCTTATACGCACGCAACTTCGAAGTGCGAAGGCCGGGCAGGTGCTGTCCGCCGAACGCAATTCGAACGTTGCGAAGACGGTTAAGTGAAACTTAACCCACTGCAGGTTGCCGAAGCGGCTATACGTAACACCCCTCGCATCGATGCCCAACGAGTGCGTTTTTCAACTTGGGTACAAAGTTGAAACTCGAAGCTGCCTCGCAGTCGGGTTAGTTAGGGCAATGACTTTTAGACGGTTTCAGTGGTTGACGCANCCTTTTCAACTCCTCCCTGTCCCAAGGAACCGTTCCCTCTGCCTTCAAAACTGCTGCTGTCACTCCCATCCTCAAGAAACCCGGTCTGGATCCCTCCTCCCTCAGGAGGAGGGATCCAGACCGGGTTTCTTGAGGATGGGAGTGACAGCAGCAGTTTTGAAGGCAGAGGGAACGGTTCCTTGGGACAGGGAGGAGTTGAAAAGGTTGACAATGTAGGGGCAAAGGACGGGGAGGCAGGACTTCAGAAGAGGGGTGGGGAGAGGGTCAAGCGAGCAGGTTGTGGGTTTGGAGGAGCTGATCAGTTGGAGTATTTCAGGGGGGGTAACCAGAGTGAACTGGGAGAGAATGCCGTGGGGAGGAGGGCTCGGGAGGTCAAGGGAGATGGAGGGAGGAATTGTGGCGGTGGATGTTTGGGGGAGATGTTTGTGTGTCAGATGCAGCGGATAGGGAGTGATTAATGGCAGTGATTTTGTCAGAGAAAAACTGGAGGAATGAACTGCATGTGGAAGTGGAAGAAGAGAGGGTGTCAGCACGGGGTTTGAGGAGCTTGTTGACGGTGGAGAAGAGGGTCCTGGGCAGGGGTGCCCACACTTTTTTGGCTGGTGAGCTACTTTTGAAATGACCAGCTCACCGAGGTCTACCAACCAAAAATAAAATCCCAAATTGCAAGGGTTGCTGAATAACNAACACGTCTTTTGATCAGATTAACAGCTACGGTGAGACGATCTCCCTAGAAGCTACGTAAAGGTACGTGTTGTGATGTCTGTCTTTGCTTCCCCTGTCGCAAGTTTGGATCACTTAGTGATGATACTATATACCTAAATAATCTGTGGAGCCTCAGCTTTAATCGGAGATCTTGTATGTGCAGCTACGATAAGTAATAAGGGTACTTTTATCTTGAGTTCTGTGCCAATGTCCGTTAGCATAGATGCTTCTTATGAGACTTGTGTTTTGTTTTGGTAAAAATTGTTTATATCGTCAGTTAGCTGAGATTATTTCCGTTAATCTGGTACAACACATTAATAGGTTCTTAAATATTAAGATCTCCTGAGACACAGTGTCCTGAAGGAAAAACCCAGGGTCCCCGCCGGCGGGGACCTCGATGTTTTAACAAATCGTATTAAATAATCTGATGACAGAACTATAAACAGAATAGCTGAAACTTTAACAAAATAAAGAGTAACTCTGTTACCTCTAATCATCCCATCTAATCACCCATGGTTGAATAATTGAGTTAACTCCGTGTGTTGCTGCTAGCATACATAACACCTGACGTGGAAACGTTGCTCGTGGATGGGGCTACAGAGCTACTAGAAAGACAGTCGAACCCGGTGCATTCCTCCGTCTGAATGTGGTGCACTTTTGCTAAATGTTTAGACAAATTGCTCGTGTTACCGCCCTTACATGCTAAACACTCTTGGCAAGGAGCATTGTCCACCTCAAGACGGGTAACATTTAACCACACCTTGGAGCGCTTCTCTCCGCCATCCCCGACGTGTGTTGCTGCATGTAGCAGCCGAGTGTGTGTAAACTGCCCCGCCCCCTCGCACACAGACGGGAGAGAGATCTCGTCTGGATTGGAAAGGTCGAAAATACACCGACCATAGACGCATTTGTTTGTCTTTTTGCATGTGAGAAACGAGTTGGCGACACTAAGACTGCGAGATAATGTTTGTGTAGCGATAATACATGACCTTTCTCTTTCTCAACTCGCTACTCGGAGGGAAGTCGCTGTCGCCTTGCTTTACAAATAATGCTAATAACCTTTGAATGGGACATCACACAAAAATATTCTTCTTCCCATTCTGGATGGAAGTGGTATGTCTTTAGCTTTTTGCTCGGTCCCGCACTCATTTTGTTGTTTGTCTCTTTAACTTAATTTGAGTTTTCCCGGCACTTGACTGATTTTGTATAGCTTTGCATTCTGGGTTAACAGACTGGAAAGCGATAGGTCGCTTTTTCTGTCAATCAAGTAAACTCCTGAATTAAGTGGCAGGGAGGCCAAGGGAGGAGGGATCAAAACCTGTTTTGTCTATTTTAACGGAGCTGGATTTTTTTTTTTTTATGAATGACTCCAGCATTTCCCCCACGGTCGACCGCGGTCGACGTACTGGGCACCTCTTTAATGGCTTCTTTCTGAGCCTAAAATGATATTTTAAAATGCACACTTGATTAACACACTTGAGATTTAAAACATATGTTGGTGTGTCATTTTCTCATTTTATTCAAGATGACCTTAAACTTTTTTTAAACAGAAAGCAGAGATCTTGCATGGATAATGATTAGTATACATATGAAATAGTATTTAAATCATGGCATCTTAACTGAAAGAACATCAGCTGTGAATTTAAATCAAACACTTCCATACAAGATATTAAGTCAAATCTGATCCATAGGAGCAAGCCAAAAAAGTGAGTCTTTCACCAATTTCATGTGAATCAGGTCACAAGTTATTTGTATTCCTGCAGACAGATAACAAACTAATTGAAATATCACCTGATATTACTGACACGTTGCCGTGTGTGTTGCTGCCTCTCAGGTGCGTGCAGTGATTGGTCGGACCTACATGCTGACTCAGGATGAGGAGCTGTGGCAGAAGGAGCTTCCTGCCAACGTGGAGGCCCTGCTGGCATCTCCTCTGGACCCGGTGGCCGACCGCTCGGACCGCAGCAAGACAGGAGTCAGCCGGCCCCGGGACAAGACCCGGGTGGTGTCCTTCAGGGTGCCCCACAACGCCGCCGTGCAGGTCTACGACTACAGGGAGAAGAAGGCCAGGTGGGACTTCCTGGCATCCTGATTTGTTATGATTTATGAAATACATGATTTTAATTTCAAATAATATTTGAATTCTCCTAGTAAATGTAACACTTTATCGTCAGAGAATATTTAAGTTTTTTAACTTAAGTTTACTTAAATCTCAGAGAATACCAATTTGTTCTTGTAACTGTACTAAATTATATTTAGAGAATATTTGAGTTTTAAATACAATTTTCCTCCTAAATTAACACTTTAATCTAAGAGAATATTCAAGGTTTTTCACATTAATTAACCACTTTAATCTTGGAGAATATCCAATTTAATCTCGTAATCTTTTTTGGTTTAATTTCTGAGAATACATTTTTTGCTTTAATCTTATAGAATATCCTTTTGTCATGAATTTATGTAACAAATAAAATATTTGTTTCTGTGCAAAGAGGTTAAAATCCCACAAAATTCAGTCGAAATCTTGAGTTTAAACTGGGATGTGCTATGTCTAAAAAGTATACGAAATGCGCTCAATCCATATTCTAGTTAATTTTTTAAATATCACTGCCATCCCTAATCTCCTCCTTAAGTAATGTGGTGATCTGACGTGGTGTCGGTGTTGTGTTCAGGGTGCTGTTCGGACCGGAGATGGTGATGTTGGGACCTGACGAGCAGTTCACGGTGCTGTCGCTGTCCGGAGACAAACCAAAGAGGGCCAACGTCATCAAGGCCATCTGCCTGTTGCTGGGGCCCGACTTCTTCACCGACATCATCACCATCGAGACGGCCGACCACGCCCGCCTGCAGCTGCAGCTCTCCTACAACTGGTAACCGCAACACGCCCATTAGTTCTGCGCTGATACAGAGGTAGCATCTCTCCGCTTCCATCCACAAAAAAAACAATTGCATTTTCCATTGGATTTTGGATTAATGCAGAAAATAAAAGATGTGGGAAACAAGAATATAGGATATATTTTCTTCAGCAGCCTAATCTCCACGTATTCACGCCACTTTATGATTTTTGAAGCATGAATGCAAACTCCAGAACTAAAAAGCTACTGTTAGCCTATAAAGGAACTACAGCACAGTCACATGACTTTATGTCCCCACCGCTAAGCTAAAGGTGGCTAAGTAATTAGAGAATATTTAAGTTTTTACTAATTAATTTACCACTTAAATCTCATAGAATATGATACGTTTTTCAATTTTTTGTATCTTTTAATATCCCAGTGTTAAGAGGATATTTTTAGGGTTTGGAAGTAGTTGAGGTTATTTTTCTTGTAAAATTATGACTTATCGCAGAGAATATACATTTTTATTAGAAATGTACGACTTTAATTGCAGAGAATATTCAACTTTTTTCCTTGCATTTTTAAACCGTCATCTCAAAATATCCAACTTTTTTCCTCACCATATTCTTCATCTCAAAGAATATGCTTGGTTCTCTTGTGAATTAATGACTTTATTCTCAGAATATAAAAAAATGGGCTCTAAAATGTACAAATGTCCAAATGTAATCTCCTAGAATGATTTAGATGTTGTCTTAATTGGTATATTAAATTCCCCTCCTGTTGTCCCTCTTCAGGAACTTTGATGTGAAGCGCCCGGTGAGCCTTGAGGATTCAGTCGCTCTGTTTTCTGTCCCTGATTTTGTTGGAGATTCCTGCAAAGCCATCGCCTCCCGCGTCAGAGGAGCCGTTGCCTCCGTGCAGTTCGACGATTTCCACAAGGTTCCTATTTCACCAGCTCAAATTAAAATGATTGCCATTATTCCTATGTCAACATAGTTTTTTTTTCGGAGGGATGAAACCCTCTTTAATGCAGAGCACACAGCACACACAGTGACATTAGTTCTCTGCATTTAACCCATCCTAGTGCCTAACATTACTAATATTAATTATGTTATTTATTTTATTTATTTATTTTAACAGCTTCCCTTTTCCTGGTTGTTTTGAGATGAGATATATTTGGTTCCCCCCAAAAAAAGCCAAAGGAATTTTTTTATATATTAATTAATTAATTAATATTAATCATTAATTAAAATGATCAATTATACATACATTAACAATATTAACATTATTATTAACATTATTACTAATACAAGTATAGTTTGAACTTTAATATAAATACATTAACTTTATTAAATTATTATTGAAAATACCATTACATTCAAGTTTTTTGAAATATTTGAAGAGAAAATTAAAATCTGGATTGAGCAAATTGAGTTGAGTTTAATTTATAACAAAATAAAATATTTTTGATGAATTCTTTATATAATTTTATTCAAAAATATTCATTTGTAAAGTACCTAAAGTTGTCTAACATGAAATCCCAAAACTACCCTAGATGTTTACTGAAGTTTAGTTCACTTAAATTATTTGAATTCAGAGATCTTTTTAATCTTCGTTGTCCATCTAAACTCTTACTCTTGTCTGCAGAACTCCAACCGGATCATCTGCTCGGCGGTGTTTGGTTTCGATGAGAAGATGGCGGTGCGCTCCACCCTCCGCTTCCCACAGAACAAGCTGGTGATCAGCAGCGTGGACATCCAGTCCGTGGAGCCGGTGGACCAGAGGACCCGCGACTCGCTGCAGAAGAGCGTCCAGCTCGCCATCGAGATCACCACCAACTCCCAGGAGGCGGCCGCACGGTCAGCCTGATCCTGAATACACATTTTAAATAAAAATCAAATCAAATCTAAAAAAATATAATTAAAGGGATAACATAATGTTTATATTTAATATATGTTATTTTATTTATTTATTTTAACAGCTTCTCTTTTCCTGGTTGTTTTGAGATGAGATATATAAAACATATACCTCAGAGATATCACCATTAAGCCCCAGGAGGATACATTTCACATAAAACAATGTCTTTTTTTGTATTACAAGTTTTCTGAAATGTTTTGTTTAAATATGCAAAATATGTATTATGTAATGCTAACTTTTGGTGAATTTAGGAGAAATCTATAGACACAAATACACAAAGTTTGTAAAATAAACTCCTAGATGTGTATTTTAGATACTTTCTTTCCTTTGGTCTGACCTGCTAACTAAAATGTGTTTTGCAGCCACGAGGCGGAGCGGCTGGAGCAGGAGGCCCGTGGTAAGCTGGAGAGGCAGAGGATCACCGACCAGGCACAGGCGGAGAGAGCCAGGAGGGAGCTGCTGGAGCTGGAGGCCCTCAGGTATTATTCTAGTTATGACACAGAAAGTACAATCAAGCAAATTAGAAAAGTTGTCAAGAGCAGTGAAGGGAAGACATATTTTTCAAGTCCAACCCTGAAGTTAGCATCTTCCTGGTTCCCCCCAAAAAAAGCCAACGGGATTTTTTGATTATTTCAGAAAACAATCTTTCTGAGAAACACACTTTTAATATACTTACACGTTTTGTTCAGCAGGATAATCTCCCCATTTTAACACAACGTTTCACATTTTTGATAAAGATTAAATAATAAAGGAACTACAGCAAGGTCATATCACCTTCGCTAAGCTAAAGGTGGCTAATGTTCTGCGTGATGAGTTTTAGTTGTCTCTTTTAGCTAGTGTTAGCTACCGCAGTTTTTAAGAAGCATATAATCTTCAGGTTTTAACTGACCTATTTTTATGTTGTGGGATGAAATGTTAAAATCTCTTAAGCTTGCGTTAACAACAGAGCTTATTTGCGGCATCTTACCAAAAACACATTAAAAAAAAACATTGACTTCTAGAAAAGGAAATGGGAAGTGCTTATATACTAACTAATTTCTGGGTTTACAGTTATAGAATAACAGTAATACTACTAATACTATTACTACAGGATAGGACTGTTACAGAAATAGTACTATCTTGTTTTTAAATCTCCTTATACTTTTAGGCTTAATACCTGGGTTATTGATTTGTTTGTGTTGTAAAGCACTCTGAGCTGCATCTTATGTTATGAAAGCTGCTATAAAAATACAGTTTTCTTATATGCCTGTAATGTAGTATTTCTACACTGTGGTATTACAGTATTCAAGTTCTCTGATTACTTTGTTGTTAACCCTGTGGTTGTGTTTCAGTGCTGCGGTGGAGAGCACCGGCGCTGCGAAGGCGGAGGCTCAGTCCCGGGCGGAGGCGGCCCGCATCCACGGCGAGGCGGCAGTCAACGAGGCCAAACTGAAGGCGGAGGCTCAGACCATCGAGGCGGTGCGCACTCACTTCCTGTCTCCCCTTTTACAATAAAACTCACCACACAACAGTGGAGGAATAAGTACTTCACAACTATGAAAACACAATGTGGAAGTACTCTTCACTTTGCGTATTTACTACTCTTTCTGCGTTCCACTTATACGGAAGAGGATTGGGGCCTCATGTGTTTTTTTTTTAGTGCTATGGCAGTTAGTAGATAGTATTCTGAGGAAAATGTCAGAACAAATTTATCTGAATTTTGACTTTTTTCTCAGAATTCTGAGATTAAAGTCAGAATTTCGATAAATAATATATAATTATAAATGTATTATTATAGGTTAAGATGAAAGACAGACACAAATATCAAGCCAGAAGTTAATACAAACAAAAATCTTTACTAGTCAGTCATTCAAAGAATCAGTTTTCCCCTGAAGTGTCTTGCCTTAACATAATGAAGAAATGTCTGACTGCATCTACAACCAGAACACTGGTCATTTATCACAGAAAGAAACATTAATCTGTGTTGTGTGTGTATGTGTAGGAGGCGGAGCTGCAGCGGCTGACCCATGCCCGTGAGCAGGAGCTGAACTACAAGAAGCAGATGGATGCTCTGGAGGTGGACAAGCAGAAGAGTATGGCTAACATCGAGAGCGAGCGCTTCAGTCAGTTGGTGCAGAGTCTGGGCAGCGACACGCTCAAGGAGATGGCCAGGGCCGGGCCAGAGCTGCAGGTACTACTACTACTACTGCTACTGCTACTACTACTACTGCTACTGCTACTGCTACTACTACTACTATATCAGAATTCCTTTTATTTGTCCCACAACAAGGACATTAACATTATTGCAACAGCAGAAGTATAGTGCAGATAAAGTAAAGAGAATAGACTCAAATATTTAAAAATGTTTTGTTTTTTTAAACAACAAAGTAGGCACATGTTATTAATTATAAACAACCCAATAAGTAAAAATAGCATATACATACACGATGGTAAAAACCTAAGTTGAAGTGAACAAATTAAATGAAACGGGTAGCTGGTACTGTTGACACAGATGTGAATTACACATGTTTGTATATTGCAACAAGTTTTTTGTACACCACAAAACTTTATCATGCTCCACAACCAAAGCTTCACCCCAACGTAAAGACACATTAAATTCCACCGCAAATGTATTGCGTGTACCATGCCTTTTTTATATAAAGATACACTCCATGTCTTTGTTAAGGCTCCCCCTAAACCTGCACCTTATGTGTGCCCTATGTAGCTCTTTAGCAACACCAGGCAACTACTTGCACGCATAGATTTATATAATTATTTACTATATTTATATATAATAAGTGCTATTTTTAATGCACTTAGTATTATCTGAGGACCTTCAGTAAGCTCTAAGGAGTCATCTGTGATCTTAATGCGAGTAAAAAGTAAAGGTTTCACAACAAATGACCTCTCATATTTCTCTGAACGTAGAGTTCATGTGTAATGTTAGTCTTGTGCAAATCGGCATCCCTTTCATTACATTTTTCCCAAGGTTTTTTGTTTTTTTTAAGCCTTTTTCTCAGGCCAGAATTATTTTTGGCTGCTTTGGTAAACATAAAGGAAGTGTCTGATAGCATTTTGTAAGTCAATTTAGGCAAATTTAGACACCTTTCATAACCTATATCATAACGTTTTTATTTTCTGCTGATTCTACTACAATAAGGAAAGCAGTTTATTCCATTTCCTTGAAATCAAATGCCAGTTTCCTTCACTATTTCAGCCTTTGCCAGTACTAGTTTGACATTTTGTTTTACTAGTTATCAGTTTCTTCTACTCAAACATGTGGGGTTACTTTGATCTTCCCAGTCTTTGCACACACTTTCTTTGTAGCTAACGAGTGACATTTTGCTTCCATTGTTCTGGTTAAGTTAGTGTCCACCTTTTTATGTTTATAGATATTAGTATAAATATTTTTACTTGCATCATAGCCACTCGTAAGAATCTGAATTCAGTTCAATCTCATTATCTTTGGGCAATTAATACTTTGTTTCATTAAAAAGGGACGGAAAACTAGTAAAAATATTTCCAATACACAACATGACATCTTTACGGAGCCCCTAAGCCTTTGAAGACATAAGCATGGTCTATGCTTTTCTAACATTACACAGACCTAGTATTCACTGAGATATAAAGCAGAAAAAAAGCATCAAATGATTTTCTCCTGACATACTACGACATGTCTAACTCGTGGGTCGCCCTTGTTTGTTTTCACCTCTCTTTTTTTGAAATGCTGGAATCGTCTGTTTGTCTTTTCCTCCAGGTGAAGATGCTGCAGGCTCTGGGGCTGAAGTCCACCCTCATCACCGACGGCTCGTCTCCCATCAACCTCTTCACCACCGCCAACGGCCTGCTGGGGGCGCTGCCGGGACAGGGCCAGTGAGGAGGTTTGTCCAAACAGACTGATTGTCCAAAAGTAAACCTCAACAGATGCTCATCTTTCTGACACTTTTTCTGCCGACTTAGCAATATAATGTGCCTTTTTGATTTAAAGATGCACTTCATGGGTTTGATAAAGCTTTCCCAAAATCTCCTCTAAACCTGCACCTTACTGTAAGTGTCCTCTGTTACACAATCAGGTTTAAACTCAACCGTTTCCATGTAGAGATTTGCGCAAACTCTGGAGTTTCCCCCAGGGGATCATAATGAATGATCATAAAATGACCAGAACTTAAGTAAAAATTCCACCCAAAACAAGCTACAGTATTCAGACACATATCCACATAATTCATCACAACTTGATTCTTTCCAAAAAACTTTTTTTTCTTCATTTCATCATCGTCCATTAGACTGTAGGAACCCAAAGATCCCTCCTGCCATGACTCTACATCCTAACTGATAACGTTTTATTTATACGTTTTTATAAGCGTGTTTCTGCTGACATTTAAGATATTCCTGTGCTGTGATGAGTGAGACTCAATCTAAGTATCCCACCACACGACTTTTGCCTTTTCGAAGCTCTGTTAAAATAAAATGTGAGGATTACTTTCGGACAGAAACCAGCATGACGACATGTTGTGTGTCTTGGTGAAAGCTGTGCTGCGAATGAAGAAGAAATGTGCCTACAAACAACTGACAGCCAATATTCCTGCTTTGCACCTTTTAGAAAAATAAGTGAAATGGAGAAGTTTACATAGTCCATATAATAAACTGATGAAGAATAACCGGGTATGAAATAAGAATAGGATAGTGTGACTGTCTATGTTTCTCTGCCTTAAAAAGTGATGTAGTTTCTACAATAAAATGCTGCTTCTGCCACTTCTGCTTCGTCTCTGCTCTTCATTTACATCAAACCCTGACCAAAGCTCTTAGACACTTACTGTTTCTGTGAGATTCAAGACATCATAAATCTGACTTGCTTGGAACAGAGATAGTGTGCTCAATATGTAATTAATAAATAAACAATATTGGCAAGTGGAAAACAATATGGGTGAGATATGAATACAAATGAACAATAATGATCGGCACGCTGTATTGTATCCTTTACATGTACATGTGTGTGTTCAGAATGTGCAGTGTGTGTTCTGTATGTAGGTGTGTACACAGATAAGAAAAATATAACATTTTAAAAAATGACAGTTCAAAATTCAAATTGAAATATGTGAGAACATGAAGCAAACAAGAAAGTATGTGTGCTGTATGTATGTAAGGTGTGTGTTGTGTATGTATGTGGGTATATCTGTTCAAAGATTACTTAACAAAATAGAGAAACTGCAGTATAATCTTTAAATCTTAACTCAATGTATATTTTATGTGTACAGTGTTTGTTCTCAATGTAAAGTGTATGTTCTGACTGTACACTGTGTGTCTTGTACATATAGATTGCGGGGTATTTTTGCCGGAGGCAGGAAGTGGGGGAAGACCTTAATGTTAAGCATGCCTCTGTGTGAACAGGATGAAGTCCAGACAGCTGATTGATTTTAGGTTTTAACAGGATATTTGGACACAACAACAATAATGGGGTGTCAAGATGGTCCTCAGTCAAATAAATAAAAATCATATTTGGAGATATTCCCATCTAAATGAATCAGTGGTGCAAAGTAACTAAGTACACACTTTCCTACACGATCTGGCAGAGGTTAAATGGCACTTCATAGCGTTAATCCCATCTGTCGATGTTGCCGTCCAATTTTTTTATTGATCACTTTTTATCGATTATTAATAGACATGCCCCCCTTAGAAAATTCAGAATTAAGAATAGGAACACTCCATGGTTTACTAGAGAACTATCTGATCTCATTCATGATCGAAATAAGCAATGGTCCTTAGATAGAAAGTCTAACACTAGTGATGACTGGCTTCTTTTTCGTGTCCTAAATGTTCAGCCCTTATTAAAAGAGCTAAAGCTGATTACTGTCTGAGCTTAACTACTGATAGTTTTAATGACCATTCTAAGTTCTGGAAAACAATTAAATCACTTCAGAACAAGAAGTTTTCTAGTTTCCCACAAAAACTGAAGGTCAGTGATTCTTTTATTTCAGATTCAGATGGTATGTCTAATGCTTTCAATGCTCACTTCAAAAAGGCTAGTCACATTTTTGATGAGCAAAGGCATGACTCTCTGCTTGGATGTACTCACAGCCCTAGTCAAGAGATGAACTCCCCTGTTTTTGATTTCGTTTATTTCTCGGTCTCTGAAGTCTTACAGGGTTTGCACTCAATTGATCCTAAAAGGTCTGCCGAGCCTGACGGCCTCGACCCGTTCTTTTTCAAAATTGCAGTTCAGATTATAGCTCAACCAGTTACTGATATTTTTAATCTCTCCCTGTCCACTCACACACTGCCAGCTGTGTGGAAGCAAGCTGTTATAAAAGATTCTTGAGTCCCTAGTTTCTGCTCAGCTAAAACTTTTTTAAATTCACAAAACATCCTTAAAGCCCGCGTCACACTGTCCCGAAATTGACACCCGATGGACACACGATAAAGGAAATGTTCAAATTCGGCTCTGATCGTAACAGCCATTCGTGAGGGCATCTTAAGCCATCGTATGACCACCGGTGGAGTTTCTCAGGCTCAGGCAGCAACTTCGTGAGCGGCAACTTCGTAAGGCACTCGTGAGGGCATCTTGTCAAATCGTGTCATCTTTGCGTTATCATCGGTGCCATCGGGCATTCGTCCTCACTCTGATCGTGGCGAATGCCAGNAAGTGACGTCAGCGGCTTCATTTGCCTAATCCACCCCCAGGGACTTATTCTGGTGTGAACGCGATCTGTACTTAGTTTTTTTTTTTTTATTACATTGCATTTAGCTGACGCTTTTATCCAAAGCGACTTACAATAAGTGCATTCGACCAGGAAGATACAACCTTTAGTTCATCAGAACTAAAGAGTTCTGATGAACTAAGTTCTCATGAACCTTTGTGGGAAAAGTACTGCGGTGTGAAAGCTTCT